>NC_133617.1:255317953-255510453 GCF_048593235.1 Sminthopsis crassicaudata | reverse complement strand
ATTGTCTTACAGTTACTGAATTTCTAGCCTCCTCTCCATTTAAAGACAATTTCATGAGGGCAAGACAACTGACTAGGACCAGAACAAGTAAAACAAGAAAATTAAGGCAACCTGCTAAAGCTTTGCACTGGGGAAACCTGGCAGAAAGCATACAAAGTACCAGGCAGGCAGATAAATAGAGCCAGGATGTAGTAGAGATCTAATAGTGAAAGCAGGGCTCATATTTCTTGAATTAAGGTCAAAATAAGGCAGAATCCCAGGTCCAAAGTTATTGGGATACTCTTCAGGAAGTTTCAGTCAGTATACTTGGCAAGCCTTGGCTTTTATCACATAAAGTGAGTCAGGAGTTCACTTAGAAAATATATGAAGTCTGTATAGAATGAACAAGAGTGTGCTTTCATGAATTTTGATATTTTTCATGCCTAGGGTCTGAATTGATCCAGAGAGTGAGGCACAATTGTTCCTGTAGGCAAGAATTAAAGGCAGCCCCAGTTTTAGGGATTTAATTAGAGAATCAGACAAAGAACAGGAAATGGAATGGAAATTTATCTAATATGTTTATGCCTAAAAGTAAAGTATGATTATTTTCCAAAATTTACATAACTTTTGGAAGGAATACTATACTTTAATATTTAGTGTGCTTTAATATATCTTTCATTTTTCTGTAATCTCATATTCTTCCCTACCCTACCACCCCTAGCAGGTACTAAGTAGGCTTTTTGATTCCTGATGAAATTGTAACCAAAAAGGAAATATATTTTTCCTTGCATGAAGATATGTATGTGTATATACAAATGTTTCTATATACATATATGCAAGATCTATATATTTTCATATGCATGCAAGAAAAATACTGTCATGCCTGAGAAACTGAGTCAAGATAGAGATTAGAGAGTATTTAATATTTTATTTGAAAGGGAGAGATTTATGGATACCAAATGGATCCATAGTTTGATCCCAGGGCTGAATGAGTCTATCATCTCCAAGAATCCAGCAAGCAATGTGAGTTCTCAATGACATATATACATGTGGCTCAGATACAGGGGGTAGATAGAAAGAGGGGCAGAGTCAGAGTGCTAAGAGTGGGAGTGGGACTCTGACAGCATGGTGGGAGGCACTGGTGATGGGGAGAGGCATCAGATAAAATAGTATCTGATATTCTGATAACTTGGGATGGGGAGAGGCATTCTGATATTCTAAAATATAAGATCTTTTATCCTTATCAAATATTCCAATGATTAAGAGGGAGGGGTGGTTGAGCAGAACAATTAGAAACTGAGGCAGAACAATTCAAGGACACCTAGGCAGGACAATTTAGGGAAACTGAGACAGGATAATAAAAGAGAACTATGGCCAACAATAGAAAACGATGACTAATAATTAATTAGCAAACATGATACCTAGGGTGTCTGCCCTACTATCAAGATCTCCAAGATCTCCAATAGTCTGCCTTACTATTAAGATCTCCAAGTATGTTTACTAATCAAAAACAAAGATAACAACTTGTTTAGCAGAAGCCTGCTATTTTACCCAATAGGTTTCATTTTGCCCCAGGGCAAAAGCATTAAATGGTTACTATATAGTCATGGTCAAAAGGTGACCTACACTCAGTTTCAGGGGAAAGATTTTGGTCCACAAGGAATTTAGGTTCCTAGATTTGGATTAGGAAGAATCTCAGAAGCTATCTAAACCACTCCTGAAATTTAACAGATGAGGATTCTGAGATCTAGAGAAATTGTATATCTGACTAAGGTTACACCGGTAGTACTTGACAGAGGTAGAAGTTGGACACATATTCTAAGATTTCTGAACCAATGTTCTTTCTAATGATTTCAATGATAAACTATCTAGGTTATGCTAATGTCTTTTGAACTTATATTGGATTCATCAGCTACAGCTGAATAAACTGAACCCTGAATCCAACATTATCATATCATCTATCTTAGAAAAGGGACAAATAAAAATAATTTGGCTGAATGCAAAAAAGAGAGCAATTTTTTTGATTTTTGATTTCTTCCCACTTGAATTCAACAAGTATTTAGTAATTGCCTTTGATGTGCATAATACACATAATTCTCAATGAATCACTCCCTGCCCTCAAGGTCATTATATGGCATTGAGTCTGGGGAAGGAGGTTTGCCATTTACATAGATAAGAAAATACAAAGTAATTTAAAAAAATAAAGAGTACTGACAACTAAGAGAAGTAGGAAAAGCCTCTTGTGTTAGGAGAAAGGGAACAAACTTTTTACTAAGTGCCTACTATATGACAGGCCCTATACTAAATTGTTCAGTCATTTTCTGTCACATCCAACTCTTCGTGACACCATTTGCACCACTTGGCAATTTCTTGGCAAAGATTGGCTTTCCAGCTCCTTGTAAAGATTAAGAACAGGGTAAAATGACTTGCTCAGAGTCACATTGCATGTCCAAGACCTCAGAAAGATGAGGAATCTTCCTGACTCCAGGCCCAAAACCCTCTTCACTACCTATGTAGCTGCTCTGCTATATGATATACTCTATGTTAAGCATTTTATAAATAGGATATCATGTGTCTTCATGATAACTATGTGAAGGATCCCCATTTTACAAGTGAGGAAACTGAAACAAAGACTAGCAATTTACTTAAGATCAAATCAAGCAAATGCCTGCTATTAGACTAAGTTCTATGCAATATAATTATAGGTAATGATGTTTTAAGTGTTCTTTGAAATAAGAAATAGATTCTAAATGAGAAGAGAAGGTAGTTCATTGCAGGCATTAGGGACAGCCTAGTGGCACAATACATAGAGAACTAGATCTAGAGTCAGGAAGACAAGAGTTCAAATCCAGTCTTTGAAATTTACTAGCTTTATGATCCTGGGAAAATTATTTAACCCTGTTTGCCTCAGTTTCCTCATCTGTAAAATAAGCTGACAAAGGAAATGGCAAACTATTCCAGTATCTTTGTCAAGAAAATCCCAAATGAGGTCAGAAAGACTAAACAGGCAAAACTGAGCAACAACAGCAAAATGTCAGGCATTGGGCTATGTGTTGAGGCAAAATATAATCTGTCCCCTAGAAGAACATAATCCAACTTGGAACTCACTATCTAATATAAGATCAGGAGCCATTAACAAGAAACTAGAGTAAGACAAAAAGTCAGCATCCCTAGAATAAGTTTGTGATATTCCAAATGTCACAAAGTTAATGGATTCAATGTCTGTCATGGCTTAATAGCAAATGATAAGTATTCCAAATTTAATTTTCTATACCCTGGCACACAAATTCACTACAATTAGAGGATAAATCCTTGCTCCCAATTAATTATCCAAACCTTTTAATCCTGGTGAAGCAAGTTTTAACTTAAATTTGGACTTTACAGTAATGGTTTTTAATTAACTTTGGTCAATCAATCAATAAGCCAACTCAAAATGTAAAGTACTCTTTTAGGCAAGATTGAGGGATAATATTATATATGGTCTTTGCTCAAGAAATTTTAAATCTAGTGGGAGAAAAATGATATATTTGAAACATTTAAATAACAACACAAAATAACATATAACAACAACAACAACAACAAAAAAAAACACTTAAGTCCTATGTGATTTTTAGCAGCAGGGGAGCTGAATGTTGAAGAAGTTATTAGGGAATGCTTCAGGGAGGAGTGAGACTTCATTTTGGCCTTAAAATACATAAAATTAAGATTAGGAAGAATAAAGGTTGAGAAGGGCATTCCCAGAAGATTATAGTGCAAAAAGAACTATATTTGGAATCAGTAGACCTGGTTTCACATTGTGTTTCTGCTATTTATTAGTTTCATCACCTTGAGAGAACTTTAATTCCCTGGTCTTAAGGTTCCTCATATATGAAATAAGACTATTGGCAGGATGATATACTGAATAAAGTACTGAATTTTACCTAGTCAAACTTGGTTCAAACCCTATCTCAAATATTTAGCTGACTGATCTTTGACTTAAGTTTTTCTGTCTCATTTTTCTCATCCATAAAGTGAGGAGGTTGGAATGGTTGCTCTATAAGATCTATCTCAGTTTTAAGTCTATAATCCTATAACCAACAACATGAACAAAAACATGCAGATTGCAATGAGAATGGTTCATGGATGGTATGAGAAAAGTAGAAAGAAGTATAGAAAGTTAGGTTAACTCTAGATTTTAAAGGGCCTTGAATGACAAATTGAAGAGTTTGGACTTTATTCTCTAGGGAAAAAAGAGCCATTGGAATAAGTGGCAATATAATGTAAGCCATTGTATACAACAAGATTCATGATGGTTGAGAATGAAATAATGTGAACATACTAATAAAGGCCTTAAAAGTAATATGGTGGGTGTGAGCAGGCCATAGCACATTACAGAACAGTAATTGTATAGGATGATAAGGGGAAAAAAAACAAAAAAAGATGGGCCAGTCACATAAAAAAGCTGAAGAATAGCTAAAGGAAAGCTTATGAATTCCATTGTTATCCAGATAATGTTAAGCAATCTGTAGAAAAGTTCCCATTAAGTATAATTTTGTGGTAGATTTAAAGGAGAACCTAGAGGAGTGTCATATAGCGACAGTCATATTTCAATGGATGGGCACCCAATGATACAGTTTGAATCACTGGAGGAAGGACTTACAAGCTAAAGTACTTGATCCATTAAAGTACCCAATTTGGCAAGAACATGCATATAGGAATAAATATGAGGGAAAGTGGCAAGAAATATACTACTAGAAAAATCCAAGTATGAAGAAGTAATAGCCCAGATTATGTTGGCAACAGGGTAAATCTACAAGATCAGAACTGGATAATAATGATTGCTATGTAAGTAAATTGTTTACTTTCTCAAGGAGAGGAGTGAAAAGGAGATAATTTGGACCCCAACATAAAAAAAAAAAAATAAAAAAAAATAAGATTGCAAAAATAAGATTAATTACTACTTTAAGTAGCTTTTTTTTTTTTTTTTTTTTTTCCCTCCCAGACTGAACATTGTCCTTTATTAAGTGGGATAACATTATGGTCAAAAGAGTGGAGTGAGGAGAATTGAGTTCAAACCTGTCATATAGATGTTTGTGACTTCACAAGCAAACAACAGACACCTCCAAACCTCATCTATGAAATGGGGATAATAATATTTATAGGCCTTCCCTTATGAAGTTGCTGTTATGATCAAATGAGGTAAATTGTATAAATGTTGTGCCATTCCCATAGAGGCTGTCCACAAATCATAGTATAATTTTAAGCTCCTTAATTTTTTTTTTTTTTTAATGCTGAAAAGCAATTTGTAGCATGTGGTAACTTCAAATGTGTTTCAACATATTATCAGTCACAGATTTGAAGTTAAAATCCATTTGTAGGACATAATTTATTTTATAATTTGGGATAATGAGATATGAATTGAGATTTTATTCTTGTATCTTTTTTCTTTTCTTCTTTTTTTTTTTTTATGTAATTAGGGACTTTACAATGTAGCCCTATGGTGTACTTGGCTAATTTTTGCATACAATATTCCATCTTCTAATTGTAATCACTGATTTTGCCTCATGCTTGAAATGCTTTCCTTCCTCACTTCTGCCAACTGGCTTATATGAACACATGCCTCAAATGCTGCCTTGTAGGAGTGCTTTTCTGGTACTCTTTGCTGTATCCCAGTGATATACTGCTAAAGTTTTCCTTATACAATTACTTTCCATTTACTCTGCATTTATTATATATGTTTTTAAGTTTTTCTTTTGTGTGTGTGTATGTGTTATCTCCCATTCAGATATGTAATCGCTGAGAGCAGAGACCTTATTTTTGTCTTTGTGATTCCAATCATTGACTTGTTGTTGATTCAACAGTATGACCTCTGTGGGCCATAAATGCCAAAACTGTCTATGTAGTTTTCTTGGCAAAGATACTAGAGTAATCTGCCATTTCTTTCTCTGTTTCATTAAGGCAATTAGAAGTTAAGTGACTTCACCTGTCAGATTGGCTAGCAGGACAGAGAAAGATAATGAGGAATGTTGGAGGGGATGTGGGAAAACTGGGACATTGATACATTGTTGGTGGAATTGTGAATAAATCCAGTCATTCTGGAGAATGATTTGGAACTGTGCTCAAAAAGTTATCAAACTGTGCATACCCTTTGATCCATCTGTGTTACTACTGGGCTTATATCCCAAAGAGATTTTAAAGAAGGGAAAGGGACCTGTATGTGCAAGAATGTTTGTGGCAGCTCTCTTTGTAGTGGCCAGAAACTGGAAACTGAGTGGATGCCCATCAATTGGAGAATGGCTGAATAAATTGTGGTATATGAATATTATGGAATATTATTGTTCTGTAAGAAATTACCAGCAGGATGATTTCGAAAAGGCCTGGAGAGACTTACATGAACTGATGCTGAGTGAAATGAATAGGACCAGGAGATCATTATGAACTTGAAGAACAATACTATAGGATGATCAATTCTGATGGACGTGGCCCTCTTCAACAATGAGATGAACCAAATCAGTTCCAATAGAGCAGTAATGAACTGAACCAGCTACACCCAGCGAAAGAACTCTGGGAGATGATTATGAACCACTACATAGAATTCCCAAACCTTCTATTTTTGTCCACCTGCATTTTTTATTTCCTTCACAGGCTATTATTTTATTTCCTTCACAGGCTAAATAGGCACATTATTTCAAAGTCTGATTCTTTTTGTATAGCAAACTAACTGTATGGATATGTATATATATTTTGTTTAACTTATACTTTAACATATTTAACATGTATTGGTCAACCTGCCATCTGGGGGAAGGGGTGGGGGAAAGAAGGGAAAAATTGGAACAAAAGGTTTTGCAATTGTCAATGCCGAAAAATTACCCATGCATATATCTAGTAAATAAAAAGCTATAATAATAATAATAATAATAATAATAAAAAGAAGTTGTGACTTACATAGCATAATAAAGTTAATTCATGTGTGAGGCTGAAATTTGAATTCAGGTCTTCACAACTCCAGGCCCCTTGCTCTATTCATTGAGTACCTTGTTGTTTACCATATGGTAAGTGCCAAAATTATTATTATCTGACTGGTGGAATAATCAATTGGGAATTGAGGGTCTTTGAAATGCATGATTAACTATTTTCTCCAGTTTCATTCCATGCATATAGATATTTTCTTCCTATTGAATTAGAACCAAAATATTCTTGTTATACATTTCAGTAGTACAAATTAAATCGCAATATTTGAAGATGTTGATGAAGGAAAAAAGCATTGAAATTAAGAGGGAAATTGCATGTCTTAGGTACCTATCATATTTGGTCCTAAGTATTTTTATAAGTATTATTTCTTTGGATCATCACAATAAATCTGTGAGGTAGGTGTTTATTATTATCCTTACAGGATGTTTTGTCTGTGGAGTGTTTCACTGAGTATATTCCTGGGTTGGAGTACCTGTGACTTATAAAAAGTTTTTTTTACCCTCTAATGTAAAGTAACTATTGACATTAAATTTATATGTTTTAACCTCAAAGTACAAACCTTGTATCTCTATCTCTGATCTATGGAAAAAATTAAGTAGGTATGGGAAGATAAAGTCCCTTATATCCTCTGAACACAAATACTCTGATAGCTCTTCCTCAGTTCATTATCCTCACTCTCCTACAAAATGGGCAATTCCACTATGTAAATTACTGCTAAAACATAAAATCTCATTTATCACAGCAGAGTACAATAAACACCTCAAAGGCTTAGCATGTTTTCAAGTAACAAATTCTTTCCTCACAAACATTTTGGTAGGCAAGTAGAATTTTAAGCATGATATTTTATAGATTAAGAAACAGACTCAGAGAGGTAATTCAATTATAAATCACTGCATTAGAGTTCGAGAACTACTAAAATTTTTGACTCCTATAGTCAGAGTCTTTCAACTATTATCTATCAAAAGAATATGGTCTCCTGAAGAAAGTTCCTTGTTAGTGCTGAAATCAAGACTATTACTTAACAATAGCCTCAATCACAAAACAATCACATGCCTAACAATTGGCAGGACTTTCAATGATCATTCACTCTTAGAGTAAGAAGATGTACATGGCAACCAAAGAGACCCTTTTCCTTTGTCTTCAATAGTCAAAATTTCAAAGTCTAACATCAAGCAACATCAAGCCCTATCTTAGTGGATTAGCAGAAATAATGTTCTAGCCAAAATGACACACTTTCAGAAAATAAAAGGGGGGGAAAATCCCCTAATAATTATTTTTTGCTGAATTAAACAAACATAGTTTTTGCTTTACTGAAATTATATTTCTCCAGTGTACTATTACAGGCTCACAATTTCAATTGAGTCTCATAGAAAAGAAAACACCATAAAGTAGAAAGTTAATGGGCACTTGGCACCAATCACAGATCATGCCAATATCCTCTCAGCACTTATGCTCTGATCTTTAAACAGAAAGAATGATAGCTAGCTAGCTAACTAGATAGATAGATAGATAGACAGACAGATATAGATACATATATACACACATATGCATACATATATTTTTTCAAATGTTTTCAAACATTGTGCAATTACATTACAGTGTAGTATGTGTGTGTGTGAGAACAGTAGGAAAGATGAAAGAGTAAAGCTAATAGAACTCATTGTACTTCTACAATTCTAGTTAAATCAACAAATCATGAAGCATTTATCAAGCTCCTACTATGCAAAAGTGACTGTGTTAAATGCTGGAAAATACAACAAAAGGCAAAAACAGATATTGTCCTAGAAGACCTCACATTCCAATAGGGATTATAGGGGTTTTTGCTGATACTGCAAAGTCTACTTTTCTGACTTTATCCCATGTTGCTATCCCTTAACCCTCTATAACCTAAAACTGGACTCATTTCTATCCCCATATATTGCCTATATTTTTCTGCCTCCATGACTTTGATCATTCTCCTCTTCCCTAGATGAATTATTATACATCCTGTAAAACCCAATTAACATGTCATGACATTTTTATTGATTATCTTCTGGATTAAAACCTTTCCTCTTAGAATTTATATAAAATGTTTGTTCTTTATCTCTCAAATATACTTATTATGTAACATCATGTATTATAATTATGTTCCTTGTGTTATAAGCACTGCTTAAATTATTAGTTCCATGAGGATAGGTATTACACTTATCTAAATTTTCTATTTCCTCTTTGGAACAACAGAGTAACTATCAGGAAAATAAAGTGCTTAAGAACAAAATAACAAAAGAAAAAAAAAAAAAAAGGTAAAATGTAGGTTTTCTGATAATTTTGATTTCCAGCAGTGTTTTTGATAAAGGCTGCTATATACTTAAACACTGCCAGTTTTATATAATCTTCCTGTGGAAATTTTTTCATCTTTCTCCCACTCTCTCTTCCCCCAAAATAGGTTAGTTTATAGATAATTTTGTTTTAATTATGGAATAGGGATAGAATGGCAAGAAGGGGGAGATTGAGAATATGGTTTATTCTGTTTATAAGAAAACTCATGTAATTTTAATGTCCATTGCTACAACATATTTTGCCAAATAAATGTTCAGTGTTGTAAAATTAAATTGGTCACAAACATACATTTGTTCATTCATATAACTATTTATCAGATATTCAACTATGCTTCTAATTTTATGGTATAAATCTGATAATTCCTTTAGGATACACTCAATTGATTAACAAATTTCTAAAAATAATTCTTGAAAAACTAATATAAGCTAGCAATATAGAAATTGATGTATATTAAGAGGCAGAGACAAAACAGGAAGGGGGGATTCAAAAATAATATCCATTTAACTAGTCTGTTTTCTGTGAGGGCAAGGACCTTCTCTTTTTAAAATTTGTATATATCTCAGTACTCTGTAAGTAATAATTACAAAGTAGAATTTGTTGAATCTAGTTGAGAAACAGAATTACCAGGCATGAAATAATTAAAGAAGATGCAATGAACAGGTCACAGACATAGGATAGAAAATAGTCTTTGAAGATGAAAACAATTGGAACTGATAGCCATACAATGGTTATTGAGGGCTCTAGCTCTCATTCTCTACCTTTTGATATTGGATTTTTGACAATACAATGGCACCACACAGGCAACAGATTTGAAGTATTTTAACTGTGCCCAGGCATATGGGTAAGGTATACATAATAGAGAACTATATGCACAGACCGTAGTTCAGAGTTTTAGACCTTGTCATAACAGGTAGATTTTCTGAGACTGGTGGAATAGCCTGTAAATTTATTTGCCTCTGCTATGGTACTTATGAGAATCATTCAAGTATTCCCTAATGTTGATATAGAAAAATTAATTTTTTCCCCCTCAAACTATAGACAGAGGAAATAGAAGACAACATAAATGTGATTTCTCTTGGGGGATGTTGGATCTGAAACTGAATAGAGTGTGCCATCTTACATGCAGTTCATGTTTCTGGTTTTTTTATGTATTTATAGTAATCAAATGATGCTATGCATTGAAATTCATGACTTGCGTAAAGGTGATTGAACTAAATAGCAGAAAGTGAAGACTCAAGAAAGGATGGAGTATGTAGGTAGAAATCCCATGCAAATAGTATGAAGACTGAAAATTCATAATATGGGAAGGGTTCTTAGTATTGAATGGAAGCGGGCAAACATACATAAAATTTAAATTTAAGGGAAATAGAGTAAAAAAGGAGTAGGGACTAAATAAATAATTATGGAAGAAGTAGGCATTGAATCTGGCATTTAGTCATTTGATAAATATTCCCTCTCTTGGAATGTGGTTTACTGTTTTTGTTTGTTTGTTTGTTTGTTTGTTTTTATGACAGACAACTTCCTAAACTTATATTGAGGGAAATGGGGCATTCTTAATACACTTGGAAAAAACAAAAGGTTCCTAGAAGCCTTAAACAATTCTTTTTCTTTCTCCCATCACATATATTCTCTTGTGATTCAGGAGCCACCTGCCAGTGGCTGCTGGATGTCTAACTCAGACCGATAGAATGGACCTCTTCATCTGAGAGGATGATGATGATACAAGGAGGCAGTTATGTTGTCTGACCTCTCTCCTCTTCCCTCTTTGCTTCAATTTATTTCATTCCCAATCCACAAGGAACATCTGCATAAGTAAAGGCTGCTTTGTGTAATGTTTGAGCTAGCTTTCTGGAGGTCCTTTGGAGGGCCCTTGGTCTCAGCAGGATAAATACCACAAGAATGGTCAGGAATAGAGTTTAGAGTCTTTATTCTGGCCCAGTCTTGATCTTAGTGGAGGAGAGTAGGAAGCAGGAGAGCCAGCAGGAGGATGGTCAAAAATGGAATATTTCACTTCCAGTCCTTCTTACCCCTTATATATTCTATTACAATTACATCATTATAGCATGCTGATTATATGTGAACTAGAAAACCATTACATGCTAAGTATTAAGTATATATATATATATGCTAGAGAACCATCATCTCATCAATTCCATTGAGTTAACATTTTATTATAAGTATGTATCCTTGTTTCAAGTATACTTCTCCAGAATTCTAGCCCTCTACATATTCTGCCTATACATTTTCCATACAGAAAAGTAAGGAATGGGATAGGGATAATGAACTTCCTTATTTAGGGTCTTTTTCTTCCTTTTCATTTCTATTCTAGGTAAAACATTTCAATCATAGACAACTAAAGTACAGGATTTTATATTCCTCCAAAAGAAACCTAGAGAGAGAAAGAAAAATGAGACACAGAAAGATAGAGAGGCAAAAAAGACAGAGATATCAAAAAAGAAATAAAAAAAAAAAACAAGAAAGGAAGGAAGAAAAAAAGAAAGAACAAAAAAGAAATAAAGAAGAAAAGAGGAAAAAAATAAAGTAAGCTAAGAACGAAAGAAAGAATGAAGGGAGGAAAGTGAATTTGCAGGTGAGAAACAAAAACTGAGTGCTTCTTTATAATTATATCCTACAAGATGTCTCATTCTGTTTGGACCTGAGTGACAATGTAGCTATACTAGCAGAGTATCTTCAGAGCACAATTAGCTGCCTGAAATGCTTGTTTCTTTCTGTAAAATATCTCTGACTTCCAGAATCTCAATTCTTTTCATTTTTACTGGAAAACTCGAACCTTCAGACATCCTCATCAGTTATTATGAAATAAAAGCCATCCAGAATACCTATCTTGGTGCACTCAAAAGTTCCTGGAGCCTTGCGATGACCCCTTCTTATTATTTCTATCACTTTTCCTCCTGGGCTTAATCAAATGAGACATACAAAAAGGAATATGTCTCACCACTGGGAAAACAGTCCATTTTAACCTCATTCATTTTATGGGCCAAATTGTCTCTCCTCCATTGATTTTCTCTGCTCATTGAATCTTGTTTGTCTGATCATTTATTATCTGTTAGTCATTTTTGCACCTTAGTGCTTGCCTTCATTCCTAAAAGAAAGGCTTTCAAGTGAGACTATGCTCATGTGTAGAGGATGTGAAAATAGGAATAAAAAGGTAAAAATTGTACTCCATACACATTGAAATGCTTCAAAAAATTATTTTTTTCATCTTTTCATCTAAATATATATGTGTATATGTATATATACACACACATACAAATATATGTGTATATATATATCATGTATGTGATCTTGTGGGTGGCTACAAATGGAATTAATAATATATGTGGGGCTATAGCTAATTGCTATTCAGGACAGCCAGGTGGTACAATGGATAGGACACTGGGCTTAGAATCAAAAAGACTCATTTTCCTTAGTTCAAATCAGGCTTCAAATTAGGTATAAAGATAATTACTATCTGAGTAACTATTTGTGCAAGTCACTTAAGCAGGTTTCCCTCAGTTCTTTATCTGTAAAATGATCTAGAGAAACAAATGACAAACCACTCTAGTAATTTTGCCAAGAAAATTCCAAATGGAATCATCAAAAGTTGTATATAACTAATTGACAAAACAACAAATATAATTATTAAATTAATTTATAGTAAAACTTGAGCAATCTAGCAATATAACACTATTAGAGAGTCACCTACATTTAGAAAGTATTTCCATAAAAAGAACATTTAAGGCTTAATTGTCCTAAAGGCAAGCTAAAACCAAATGACTGTCAAAACCTAAGAGAAATAAAGAACTAGAAAGCTCAAGATTTTGGAGACAGAATAAAAAAAGTACATTTGGAAAATGATGTAGACATATGTAAAATTGCCAGGTTAACTCTCCTATTCTAAAAACAGCTAAATATTCCATAGTTATTACATGAAAATATAATTGAATAGACTTCTTTCAGAGGCATTTGGAAGATACATGTAGTGAGAGTGATGAATAAGGAAACTAGCAATCTGAAGGAATTCTATCAGCCTCAGTGTAGCCTTACTTGCTAACCCTAGACCAATGTATTTTGCAATGAGCATTAACTCCCTTTGTCAATGGCAAGATTAAAATGTCACAGGACAAAACAATTTGAGGCCCAGTGTCTAGCCATCCCCTTTTCTAGAAAGAACTGTCTTATTGGATTTCCTCTTATCAGACAAAATTGGAGCCCTAATGGTTGCAAGAAAGTTGTGTTCAAGTAAGTCTTCTTGAATCTTTCCTGTATCTATATTTTTATTTTTAAATTTATTATTATTATTATTATTATTATTATTATTATTATTATTATTATTATTATTATTATTTACTAAGGCAATTGGGGTTAAGTGACTTGCCCAAGGTCATACAGCTAGGAAGTGTTTGAGGTCAGATTTGAACTCAGGTCCTCCTAACTTCAGGGCTAATGCTCTATTGACTGAGTCACCTAGCTGCCTTTCTATATTTTTCTATAGTGAATATATTATTAAATAACTTCTTTAGCTAGTTTTAGGTAGATCTTGCCAGGATTTTCATTTCCCTCCTATTTAGGCTTTTTGCCTCTCCAGTCTCTGCCACCATCAATCAGTCTGGGGTCTCCTTGTCCTAGAGCATCCAACTACCATGCCAGTCTCCTTTGTATATTGGTGGGTTCTCTTCAGGGGCTTACATTTTTGAGAGTCATGCTTCCTCCTCACAATGCTTCTGCATTTTTAGATTTTACCAACATGCCTCTATGAATGCATTTTTCTCTGTCTTACTGATTCTGTTATGTATTGTCTTTCTTTGTTAGAATATAAGTTCCTTGAGGGCAGAAACCTTTTTTTTTTTTTTTTTTTTTGCTTGTATTTTGCATACTACATCCTTTAGCACAGTGCTTGGCACTTGGTAAGTGCTTAGTAAATGTTTGTTGCCTGTCTTTCTATGGCTCTGTTCCTTAAAATCTCAAGTTTTGTGGGATATAGATTCTAAATATATTTCCATTTTTAGAGTAAGACTAAAATTATGATAGGTTTAGTTGCTTCCTCAGTGTTTTGCAGCTGTAAAGTGACAAAGCAAGTAATAAAAACAGATTTTCTGATGATTCCAAGAGCAATGTTTTTAAAAGATAAAAGTTTAAATTTATATTAATTATATTTTTTAGGGCTTACAATGTATTTTCTCATACTATCATATTTCATAATAATATAATATTTCTTTATGTGGATCTAAACATTAAGGTATAATAGGATAACTTGCCTGTGGCTATACCCAGAGAATAGCCTTGCACATAGCCAGAGAATGTCAAAACCATAATCCACAACATGATCCTTTTTTTGCTAAATCTAACTTTCATTGCATTGAAAATGCTGCATCTCTATTCCCTTCGTGAATGAAAGAATCAGAATCAGAATTTTCAGAGTAGATGGAACTTGAAATATCTTTTCAAACTGTATTTGTACAACTTAATCTGACAAATGATAGCACAGCCTTTGCTAAAGGATTTCCAGTAAGAGGAGTCTATGACCTTTCATGACAGTACCCTCAACATGTGCATGATCTTAATTGTTAGGAAACTTTTCTTAACCTCAAACCAAAATTCACTTTCCTGAAACTTATACCCAATGTTCCTTGTTATGTTTGGTTATACCATATAGAATATATCAAATCACCTTTTCATGATACAGTCTTTACTTGAAAACCCATACTTGAATGATACTTGAAAACCCATAAAGCAATCAATCAATATTTATTATTGTCTGCTGTATAGTAGTCACATATTAGGCATTGGGAATTTGAAAACAAAAACAAAAATATTTCTGTCCTTAAGGAGTGTGCAATCTAGGAAAAAAAGTTGTGTGAAGGGTGTAGAGGTGTAAATCTTTGAAGAGAGGATATTAGAATTTAGAGGCATGCAGAAAAACTTCATGTGGAAGAAGGCAATTTGAGCTGAGTTTTGAAAGTAGAATCTTTGAATGATGGAACTGATGAAGGAATGCATACTACCCATGAGGAACAACCACTGCAAATTTACTGGGTGGAAGGTAAAAATTATGTATAAGAAAAAGTTAAATTTGGCTGAAGTTAGTGTCATTTAGAAAAGATAAAATTTGTTGATTACTTGGATACTATGGATGAATGTGAGAGAAGAGATAAGAATAAAGGGCAGTGAGAATATGAAGATGGTGGAACCCTCAACAAAAATAGGAATATTCAGAAGAAGATAGGCTTTGGATTAAAGAAAAAAAAAATCAGTTCTTGATATGTTGATTTTGAGATGACATTTAGTTTGCAAAGGACATTAATTGATTAGTGATATGGGACTGGAACTCAGGAGAAAGATCAAAGTTATAAATATAGGTCTAGCAGTCATTTGCATAGGAATAATAATTAAACCAAAGTTAACATATTATAACAATGAAAGAGAGTTTAGAGAGAAAAGAGAAAAGGTTTTAGCACAGAGTTTTGGGATATCTATTAAGTGTAAACTTAAAATAATATTATGGATGATGACCAAGTAAGTGACCAAGAAGATTTGTTTAGAAAATCTAGAAAACAAAGTCCTTAGGATCAGGAATTTGTCAAAAGTATCAAATGAATCTAAAAACTCAAGAATTCTTCTTGAACCTAATCATATTTATTTGCTTCAACTAATCATCTTATTATATCCACATCTAATTTATGATACCTGGCCTGGTTTCCCTTTAAGGAAGGAGACACACTTTCCTTGGAATCACTCTGATATGGCTTCTTTAATGCCTGAAGCAAAAATGGGCTTCCTCTAAAAGAAAGTTACTATTGGTAGTTTTAGTAAAATTTCTGTTGTCTTGTGAGAAAGTCTATGTCTCAGCTTGACTAGTTACTGTCAGGAATTCAGAGGTGTAAGGGAGTAACTATTTTATCTGAAATTCCTTTAAATGTCTTTTAGAAAAACATTTTATTGAATTTATGTATAGTAAGCTTTTAAGTATTTCATTCTATTTTAATCATGAGACTGAATCTGAATTATACAATTAAGTCTGAATTAAGTAAGGCCCAGAATATCTCTTTAAACAAACTCAAGACCCTGAATCTTTTTACTTGCCCTTTTGGATACTCTTCAGTTTGTCTATTGACTTCTAGAATACAAAATATTTTTTTTCAGATATAGTCTGATTATTATAGAACTCAGTGGAATTATCTTATTATGACTGAATCCTATAATTTTCTTCCATAAAAATAAATGTGCACAAAGTATTTTATAATGGGAAAAAGGTAGATGTGTTCATATACATATAGAATTAATTAATATAACAATTTTACAGGATCATCCTTTATATACTATAACCCAACCAGAAAATACATTGTGATAGTCAATTATCTAATTATAGGATTGTTTATTTAGAAGTAATTCTCTGACAATATTTCAAAGTAATTTTATCAATAATATTAATAGTTAATAGGTTAGTTTATAATTAGTTAATATCTTTGATGATATATTATTTAGAATTTAGTTAAACTGAAGATGTTAGAGGTAAGCTTATCAATATAAATATCTTTATTACTGGTAATGCAAATTTGTTTCTCCTAAGATCACATATAGGCTCTTATTTTTTAATACTGCAAAAATGAATAGCCTTTTTAAAAATTATCTAAAATATTGCTAATGAATCTTGAAGATATTTTAATTGCCCATATTTCAGATAAAGAAATTATCTGGTAAAAATTAGTTCTTATTTGTGATTATCTATTATAATGGAATATATTACAAATAAAGAAAATCAGAGTAATGACAAGAAAAAAAGAACAAATTATCTCAATATGTTGACTCATGGATTGAAATGTATATTGCACATACAACAAATGAACCTATGTTGAAAGCATCTGATATACAAATGGAAGATTGTGTTCTCTTCTGAAATATACTACCAATAAAATGATGTCAAGTACAATTGTCATTAAATGTAATATTTTTCTGGGAAACACATTAAGCTTAGATTTTAATATGTTTTCTTAAAAATGTAGTTGTAACTACATATACATACACACTAATAAATATATACATAAAGATACCTGCACACATATGTAGGTACATATACATAGATGTATATATATACATAAATGATAGAAAGATAGATGGATAGTTAAGATAAATAGATGAAGGCCCCAGATATAAAAATAGATAGCTTAATATAAATTTGGTAGGTTTTTTCCCTATTAAAGTCCAGGATACTGATCTCATGATTTTATGTTTTGATTTCATTCATATTATTTTGGGGAAATAATAATGGCAGTCAATAGTAGAATTCAGTAATCTTGAAACCCTCATGTAAGAGAAAATAAAAATCTATATTTGTTCTTTACTGATGAGCAAAGACTGCCTCTTCTATTATATATTATATTCTTAAAATATCTCTTTTAGTAACTATGTTTCCCACTTTGTTCCTCTACCACCAACACTTTTCAGTAATAAAAAATCAGTTTATTTTTGTCAGGAATCAAAAACCCATTAAAAAATAAAAAGCAAAAATGAACAAGGCTTAAAGAAGTTTAACTCTTAAAGAAACAAGAAAACTTTTTAATTTACTAGCAGTGGTAAGAAAGGAAGTAGAGTGAATGGAAAATGGACAAATTTTCTGGGTTCCAGAAACAGACATAATCAATCAAATAGCAGGTTTTATCCCAACAGATTACTCCTTAAAAATATCAGTGAGTTAGACAAATCTTCAGCTGCTCAGAATTATAATCAGTGGAATTAGCTGTATCCTTTCATTGTGGCATTATATATTTAATGTACTATAAATAGTTCACAATAAAATAAACATAAAAGAATAATATCAAGTTTTTCAAGCTATTTTACATGTTATCTCATTTGATACAACAATTTTGTGAGGGAAGTATTACTATTAACTCCATTTTAAATGTGTAAATTGAGGTGTAGGAAAGTTAAGTAATTTGACCAGAATTACATAATTAAGGAGGGTTTGAAGTAATGTTTAGCTTCAGCTCTTCCTGACTCCACATCTAACAATTTATCCACATTATTGTATATATTATGATTTAAATAATATAAAAAGTTTTATGAAGTATAATTAATGTCAGCATGGCTGGAAGACAGTTGGCCATTATATACTCATTTATTGTTATAAGCACATGAATCTTCCAACCATGATGGCTGGATGAATGGATAAAGAACATCTAGTTCTCTCTTCAACAAAATCTTAAAGTTCACATCAGATTGCATAATTACCAAAAGATCCAGTGAGAAACTACAGTAAGTTATGTTTCCCATGCTAGAGCTATAAAAAAGTATAAATGAGAAATTGCCAATATCAACACAGAGCAACTTTCCAAAATTACCAAAGGTCCAAGAATATACACAACCAAATAATACTGAATCTGGATGCACAAGTATGGCCCTCTCCTAGAAAGCTTAGTGTGTTCAGAAAACAGTTTGGTGAGAAATTCATAATGTAAGGGCCTGAAAAGTGAAGATAATTATTAGAAAGCAAACAGCATACTGCTAAAGCACTGAAACCAAAGCAATGGCTCTGAAGACAGTGAGATGCAAGAGAAGTACTAGAAAACAAAGTAAAGAGAGAAAGAATCTACCTGATTCTCTCCTGAAAGGAAAACTGAATTAAAATTTTCAGGAATGTCATAGTTAATACTCCAACATCCCACACTGATTTAAAAAAAAAAAAATGTTTCAAACAGCCAGAAAGCACTTTAAATATCAAAAAAACTAGTGAAAGCTTTACATAAGAACTTGCAGCCTGAACTAAAAATGAGAGATCTATGAATAAAATATTATCAAAGGAAAAAAAATTATAGCTAATCCTATGATTTTTTAAAATGGAATTGTAAACTTTCAAGCATTTCTGATGAAAAGATCAGAACTTAATAGAAATTTTGAAATAAAAACACAGGAGGCCAGAAAATACTAGTCAAGCAAGTATATTTCAGCAATAGGAAAGAACTCTATGATGATTAGTGCTAATATTAATATAGGTCAAGAAAAAAAAAAAAAAAACATGTTTCTTCTAAAATTTATTATCTCCAAAGAATGCAAAGGGAATTAATGAGGAAAAAAAAAAAAATCCTCATGATGAGGTCCAGATTTAGGGTGGTTAGGGAACCAAGTGATGAAGTTAGATTCAGGGAACCAACATGAGATTAGGGTTCTGGTGTTAATTGTTAACTTGGAATTAAATGATAAGGTTAGTGGCAGTTTCGGGGTTCAGGAAACCACAGGAAGAGGTTTGGCTCCCCTAAATCTCCTCGGGATTTGGCACATGGGCAGAGAGTTCTGGGAACCCCCCTTCTTGCGGCGCAGAGATCATTTGTAAAGACATTTTCAAACCTGAAAAGCTAGACTGATAAAAAAAAGTTTATTATTGGCACTGGGAAGTCAGTCTTTAATATGCATGAATAAAAAGGCTAAATTCCTTAGTGGCAAAGTCCCAATAGAGAGATATAAAGTAAGGTCCCGACAGGAGAGTAAAATAGTGGATGGGTCCTGGCAGAGAAGTAAAGTTTCTAGTAGAAAAACCCCAACAGAGAGAGATATAAAGTCTCATTAGGGAAATAGGTGAGAATAAAGAGAGGATAATGCTAAAATGTTAGATCATCCCAGAAGGCAGAGGTTTCCTTGGCATGGCCTGGAATGTTAGGTCCTATGCAAAGAGAGGATTTTAAATTGATGTTTTTTATCATAAATGTCTTTGGCTATAAGCAGAGGCCTGCTCCCCTTCCCTATGAGACTGGTGAACAGAATTTGAGTTGGAATTGAATAGAAAAATTTCAATTGAATAGGGTGTTTGTCTAATTCAATAGTACTGGTATCTCCAGCTCAGAACTCAACCAGCACCATCCAGACAACAGACTGAAGCTGCTTGTCCTCAGGCAGGCTGGGTGTCCACAGGGACAGGATTCAAGCAGAATGTCCTTCAAGGAGTTTTAGAGTTTTGGGGTCCCTTCACTAGAATTAGTTCTATTCTGGTAGTTTTAAGGAGGAAAAGAGAAAGAAGGGTAAAATCAACTGCAGTTGATTTTACACACACACACAGGAAGAAGAAGGAAGTGGACATTATTATGCACATGAGGAGAAAAGTTTTTTTTTTTTTTTTTTTTTTTTTTTTAATGGAAAATGTAATGGGGGGAATAGACTAATAACCTCACTCTTTGCTGAACTACAAAAAAAAAAGTACAAACATTTACTGAGTTTGTCATAGAAATTTATTAAACTCAAAGGAGAAATAAATGGGCATATTAGGGGGAATGTTAAGATGAAGGATGATATCAAGAAGGGAATTGCTATAAGCTAAAATAAACTTCTTGATTTATTTTTTATTTTTACAAAAAAAATTATGCATAGGTAATTTTCCAGCATTGACAATTGCAAAACATTTTGTTTCAACTTTTCCCCTCCTTCCCCCCCACGCCTTCCCCAGATGGCAGATCGACCATTACATGTTTAATATGTTAAAGTATAAGCTAAATACAATAGATGTATACATGTCCAAACAGGTATTTTGCTGTACAAAAAGAATCGGACTTTGAAACAGTGTATAATTAGCCTGTGAAGGAAGTCAAAAATGTAGGCAGACAAAAATATATAAAGTAAGGTGCCAACAGGAGAGTAAAGTAGTGGAGTGTAGATAGAGAGATGCATTTTGGGACATGACCAATATCAAAATTTGTTTTACTTGACTACATTTATTCTTAAAAGATTTTTCCTCCACTGTTTTTAATTTAGCAATAGTAATGCCAAAAAAAGATGGTCACTGTAATATTTTTAGAAAACTGAAGAAAGTTCAAAAGGAAGCACATACAAATAAAAAAATTAAAAATAACTTGTAAAATGTATTATATACCCAAAAGAGATCTTAAAGAAGGGAAAGGGACCTGTATGTGCAAGAACAAGAATGTTTGTGGCAACCCTCTTTGTAGTGGACAGAAACTGGAAACTGAGTGGATGCCCATCAATTGGAGAATGGTTGATTTCAGAAAGGCCTGGAAAGACTTATATGAACTGATGCTGAGTGAAATGAGCAGGACCAAGAGAACATTATATACTTCAACAACAATACTACATGATGATCAGTTCTGATGATGTGGCCATTTTCAACAATGAGATAAACCAAATCAGTTCCACTAAAGCAGTAATGAACTGAACCAACTACACCCAGCAAAAGAACTCTGGGGGACGACTATGAACCACTACATAGAATTCCCAATCCCTCTATTTTTGCCCGCCTGCATTTTTTATTTCCTTCACAGGCTAATTGTACACTATTTCAAAGTATGATTCTTTTTGTATAGCAAAATAACTGTTTGGACATCTACACATATATTGTATTTAATTTATACTTTAACATATTTAATATGTATTGGTCAACCTGCCATCTTGGGGGGTGGGGAAGGAGGGGAAAATTGGAACGAAAGGTTTGGCAATTGTCAATGCTGTAAAATTACCCATGCATATATCTGGTAAATAAAAACTATAATTAGTAAAAAAAAAAAAATTGAGATTTACAATTTTATGTGGAATTATCTTCTTGTGTTCTGTTGTCTGTACATGTTTGTTGTTGTTGTTGTTGATGTTGATATTGTTTTGGGGGAAGGGATGTGTTCAGAATTTTGCAAAGTTCTTCCAGGGATGGGGGCAAACAAAATGGCAGAAGTAAGTCAGGTGGTTGCTCAAATTCTCCCAATTTCCCTCAAAAGATACATGAAACCAGGCCTCTGAACAGAGTCTTATGGAATGGAACACTCTAGTTAAAGATAGACTGAAAAACCTTCAAGAAAGGTCAGTGTCATAGGAAGGTGGAGGAAAGGAAGGGGGTTTGAAAAGTGTATTCAGCCCAACCAACTCAGATAAAATTTGGGAAAGCCAATGAGAGAGTCATAATCACAGCAAATTAGCAACTAAGATTCTCAGTCCTGGCTCAGTAGAGGAACAAATCAGGGGGACAGTTTCCAGTCTCTGCTCAGAAGGCAAACTCTGAGAAACCAGGCTGTTTACTGAAAAGAGCTGGCAAAGCTAATTTCCATAAAGAAAGGGACCCCTGTGTTCAAAGCCAAGACTCAGGACTGCAAAAGAACTTGGGAAAGAACCTCTTTTACCACAGGAGCAGAGCTTATTCATGGGGGGAAAAAAAGGAAATACCAGAATTTTTCAAAGTTGCCTCCAAATGCATGTAATCATAGCAGAGCAATGTGCCCAAAGTTTGGGAGAAAATTTTTCTTTTTAACTAACTAAAGAGAAATTGCTCTCTAATGTGTAACATTCAAGGAAGGGGCATTTCCCTTTGACTCTACAAAGGGTACATCCCTAGCAAAATATATTGTGCAGTAAAAAGGGGGCTTATTATCATTGTTGGGGTTATTTTTGCAAGAGTACACAGACTTTGATTTTATTAGTATAGTAACCTCTCAGTGAAGCAAGTCTCTTTATCAATGCAGATAAGTACTTGTTTCTTAGTTAATAGTCTCATAGAGACTCTAGATCAGATAATGAGTCAAAGATGAGACTTGAATCTGGATTTTCCTGATTCAGAGTCCCATTGTTCTTGTGCAGAGATCATTCCTGGGAGGGGGGGAGGGAGTGAGCGGAGGAGGAAAAATAAGTGACTTATTTTCATTTAAAAATTTTTTCTCTGAGTATTGGAAAAATTTCTTCTTTTATTTGAAATGTTCCCATTATCATAATATGGCTAGATTTCTATTTTCTGTGCTTATAAGTAGGCTAAAATGGTTTTATTTTTTTCTTTATTATATAATGAGATGACTAAAAGCCCTAATATTGCTCTCATTACCTGGTATACCACATATATTTTGAAGAATGTTCTTTTCCAGCTTAGTTATTCTACTGGCACCATGGACATAACTTATGTCATCTGAAAATTTTATGGCAATTATTACATTGACAAGGATGGCTGTGTCAAAAAAAGAAGAAACAGTTTTATTGAGGATTAGTAACAGTGAATCTCATACTGAAATGCCAGTTAGTCATAGTACCATGCTGTAAGAGGTTTTCTTCAAAAACTTATTTTTATCTTTTTTTCATGAACATACTTATGATGCATGTCTTCCCCTAAATTTGGCAGAACATGGAATGTCATATCTGTAATGCCAGAGTTTCTATGCTTTTTTTTTTTTTTTCTGAAGTAATTGGGGTTAATCGTCTTGCCCAGGGTCACACAGCTAGGAAGTATTAAGTGTATGAGATCACATTTGAACTCATGTCCTCTTGACTTCAGAACTGGTGCTCTATCCATTGTGCCACCTACCTGCCCCAAGTTTCTGCATTTTCAACTATTTTCCTTTAAAGTAGTATATCAAGCTCTATTTACTAAATTTATTTGGAGAGAGAATGGCAGTGGGACAGGAAGAAGGAAGGAGAAGGCTATTTTGACTTGAAACTTCTCTGACTTTCCTTCAAATTTCATACCATATTAAGTTTGTAAGAGCTCTTTCCTCATGCATTATTTTGGGTTACCATTTATTCCTTCAATCTATTAATTATTCTGAATTTTGTGTCCTTTATGTATACTCCAGCCATTGTATAACTTTTGGAACAATGATTCACCTAATATTAAGCTTTTTGACAATGATGTCCAAAGTGCTGTTTCTGCAAATAGATTTGCTGGAGAAACTTACCCACTTACTGTGCCAGCATTACTCTGAAAGAATGAAAAAGAAGACAATGGAATTTTAACTTCCCAGTCCTTTACTTTAGAGATTAATAGAATCATCCATTGTTAGAGCTGGTAAGAGACCATTTGACCTAGAATAGCAAAATCTTTCTTTTTATTTTTAAATGAAGACAGAATTCTGAAGTTAATCTCCCAAGGTTATACAACTAATCATTGGAATAATTGCAATTGGAAAATAGAACCAGACTCCTTATGCCTAACTAGCACTTCAGCTATTTCTTCTACACTCTACTGTTTTATACTACTGAATAAAACTGGAAACTTGGAATAAGGACATAAGTTCACTAGTTAGTTAGTGGATAACCAGCTCTTTAGTATAAAGAATTCCTGGGTGAATAATCTTTATCAATGAAAATTGACAATTTTTTGGCAACTTAAATGCTTAGAAAGTTTTCCTGGATGATCCAGTGATTAAATGAATTGTCTCCTAGTCAGAATGATCAGAGATGTTTCTCAGGCCATCTCTCAGTCATCTATTTTAAAATCAGCTTGTACTGACTTTGGCATTATTAGCATTAATTAACTATGTACAAAGTTAGCTATATAAATATGTTCCCTAACTGAGTTTGGATGTGTTAAGCCTAATTCAATTAAAAGAATATAGGATTTCATAATATACACAAACTATTACATAACACATTTGTCTGGCATTCTTAATTTTTCAAGACACTTTCACACTGCTATATGCATATTACTACACTAGGAGATAATGTTCCTCTTATAGGAGCACTCTATACATGCTTATAAATAATACAGTTTATGAATAGCCAATAGATGATGCTACTTTGCACACATGAAGATGAAGATTGTTCTTTGCCTGTCAGTTTTCCCCTTACATTTGGCACTAATTTTAATCATCAGCTAAAAAAACTCTTATGAATTAGTGCCAGACTTATCTACCTGATTCTGTGTTAATTCCCTGAAGTCTACAGCTTTGTCAAATACTGTAGGCTTTGCCTCAGAATGTTTTAAGAATAGATATTTTGTTCTCTTTTGTTTTGGGTTGTTATATCTATCCAGAGAAGAATAATTTGAAAATAGAAATATTTTTCTTCCCCTAGTTGTTTCCTGAAATACTCTAACAATGAATCTCATGCCATGACTCATAGAACATCAAGGTACTACCCAGGAATTGGAGTGTCTAATTTAAAAAATTGTTACAAAAAATGGTCTCGACTAACCAGATAGGTCCATGTAACAAAATTTTAAGTGGTTTAAATTGAGCCACTATATTCCTTAAATTTAAATGGAGTTGGACCATACCATGCCTTAATCTAATCTCTGGAATTTAAAAAAAAAAAAAAAAAAAAAAAAAGAGCTCCAGTCAAGGACAGATGTTTGAAGTGAACTTATTGCCTATGAATAACTAGAATGTGACCACCACTATCATTGTTTCTCCCAAGTAATTCATATATATGTGGCCATCCTGTTATTATTCTACTATAAGGAAAATAACATGAACACAGATTAGTTAATACAAAATATGCACACAATAAACTGATAGTAAGTTTATTAGATTGGTCAAGTACTAATCTCAGAATCAATATGACCATTTTTGTTTAAGTATCAATTTTGTCAAATCAGGGTTGTGTGAAGTTGAAGAAATGATTATTTCTCAGTACTGTAGACAACTAAGAATGTGTTGTCTGTTAGTTGCTGATCTCAATCCATAGACAGAATTTTCTCATCAGAAAGCCTCTTATGTTGATGAAAGGTATTTTGTTGATCCGTTCCCTTAAATCTATATATCTCCTGAACCCGCATCAATTTATTTCCTTAGGAGAATTGCAAGGGAACTAATAAAAAAAAGTCAGAGGAAGGTGGTCTAAGTGTATCTGATCTAAAGCTATATTATATAGCAGCAGTCACCAAAACCATTTGGTATTGGCTAAGAAATAGACCAGTAGATCAGTGGAACAGATTAGATACAAAGGACAAAAAAGGGTACATCTATAGCAATTTAATCTTTGACAAACCCAAAGATACCAACATTAGTGATAAAAATTCATTATTTGGAAAAAAAACTGTTGGGAAAACTGGAAATTAGTATGGCAGAAATTAGATATGGACCCACATTTAACACCATATACCAAGATAAGATCAAAATGGGTCCATGACTTAGGCATAAAGAATGAGATAATAAATAGATTAGAGAAACAGAAAATAGTCTACCTCTCAGACCTGTGGAGGAGGAAGGAATTTATGACCAGAGGAGAACTAGAGATCATTATTGATCACAAAATAGAAGATATTGATTACATTAAACTAAAAAGTTTCTGTACAAACAATACTAATGCAAACAAGATTAGAAGGGAAGTAACAAATTGGGAAAATATTTTTAAAGTTAAAGGTTCTGATAAAGGTCTCATTTCCAAAATATATAGAGAACTGACCCTAATTTATAAGAAATCAAACCATTCTCCAATTGATAAATGGTCAGGGGATAGGAACAGACAATTCTCAGATGATGAAATTGAAACTATATCCACTCATATGAAAGAGTGTTCCAAATCACTACTGATCAGAGAAATGCAAATTAAGACAACTCTGAGATACCACTACACACCTGTCAGATTGGCTAAGATGACAGGAACAAATAATGATGAATGTTGGAGGGGATGTGGGAAAACTGGGACACTGATACATTGCTGGTGGAGTTGTGAAAGAATCCAGCCATTCTGGAGAGCAATTTGGAGCTATGCCCAAAAAGTTATCAAACTGTGCATACCCTTTGACCCAGCAGTACTACTACTGGGCTTATATCCCAAAGAAATACTAAAGAGCAGAAAGGGACCTGTATGTGCCAAAATGTTTGTGGCAGCTCTTTTTGTTGTAGCTAGAAACTGGAAGATGAATGGATGTCCATCAATTGGAGAATGGTTGGGTAAATTATGGTATATGAAGGTTATGGAATATTATTGCTCTGTAAGAAATGACCAGCAGGAGGAATACAGAGAGGCTTGGAGAGACTTACATCAACTGATGCTGAGTGAAATGAATAGAACCAGAAGATCTCTGTACACTTCAATGTTGTATGAAGATGTATTCTCATGGAAGTGGATATCTTTAACATAAAGAAGATCCAACTCACTTCCAGCTGATCAATAATGGACAGAAATAACTATACCCAGAGAAGGAACACTGGGAAGTGAATGTAAATTGGTAGCATTACTGTCTATCTACCCAGGTTACTTATACCTTTGGAATCTAATACTTAATGTGCAACAAGAAAATGGTATTTACACACATATATTGTATCTAGGTTATATTGTAACATATGTAAAATGTATGGGATTGCCTATCATCAAGGGGAGGGAGTAGAGGGAGGGGGGGATAATTTGGAAAAATGAATACAAGTGATAATATTATTTTAAAAAATTACTCATGCATATATACTGTGGAAAAAATAATTCTAAATTAAAAAAAAAAAAGAAAAAGAAATGAAAGAGCAGGAATATTTACATAAGTTTTTATGCCAAGTAAGTTAATGTGTAAGAACCATGTGGATTTCTCCAAGGAGGAGGATAAATCAATAAATTCTCTATCACTAGAAATTCAGCCCCTGTGAGTCATTAAGCTCATAGTCCTTTAACTTACTAAGTCTTACACTTCAAATTATCTCAGAGGTTACTTTTAAAGTTGGTGTTATACCAGCAATCTTTTTTTCTCTCTTAAAATGATAGATTCTAGAATATTTATGTCTAGGGAATTAAAAATTTTGCCTCCTCTATGCAGAAGGTTGGAATTCAAAGATATACTCTTGAGTTCTACACTTAGCCTGCATACAAATCTTTCATGGCCATGTGCTTTTGCAATATCACAGACACTGCTTGTTTATTTGTTTGTTTTTTTCGGGAGAAAGAGCTAGTGATGGAGAGAGACAGAAGAGTAAGAAATCCTCTAAAATCCTCCTCCCTTTCTCTCTTCAAGAGAAAAAAGGATGAAAACTAAGAGCATGGCTATAGTGAAACAATCTTGCTTTTTATCCATGATCAGTGTGGCTGATTCTTATTCACCAGTAACTAAGAATTTTCTTTGATCCAAATTTTTCTGGTGGGGTTCATACTAATATCACAGGTATATTGAAAAGCTTTTTTCAATCTAGTTAGTGGCTAACAATCACCCACATCCAATTAATCATGTTTTCAGGTTGTTTAGGAAAATTCCTTAATTTGATCAGGGACTTCCTTGATCAACTTCTTTTACTTTTAGAAAACATAAAAAGGTTACATTAATTTAATATATTCACTGTTTAATTTTGAATCTCTAATAAACCGGAATTCCCTGAAGCTTTGGTTGAGAAAATAGTATTAGCACTGAACTTATAGAATAATTATTATATTAGGCTTTGCCTGCATTCAATTTGCATGGCATATCTAAATATGTACATGAAAAACCATTGAGAGATTGAATCTTTTAAGTTTATATTTAAAATTATAATTAAAATAATTCCTTGAGATAAATGACTAATCTGTTCTTGCATCTAAATAAAATAATTATATAATCAATAGCTGTGAAATGACTTCTTGCTTTTTAAAAGTACAAAAGAGTTGAGAAAGTGCTGATTAAAATATATAAGTATCATTCAGCTACACCTGAATTAATAAATCCTCACTCAAAATTAAAGCATAATGATATCTATTAGATCTGAAAAAATAACATTTTAATACTAACACCTCCACATTAGATTTACAGCTGCAGAACATGCTTGCTAAATATTTGTTTAAGCATATTTTACAAATTGTTTGCACAACACATAACAAAAACCTAAATCATTTAGAACTGTTTACACTCATTTCTACCATATACTGTCATTTCAGACTATCAGTGCATCATTTAAGCAAGTTATGTTTAATTTTAAATGTCATCACCATGTCTTGCACATTAAGTACAATATAAATATTCTGATGCCATTAGTGGCATTGTTGATGGCACTCCATAGATTAAGTGATGTCAGCATTTCCTTGTAGAAGCTGTTTTGAAAGGAGCCCAACACAGCTGTATGCCATGTTTTCTTTGGAGCCCTTTTAACTATTTAGAAACAGCTTAGAAATTTCTATATCAAATGGAGAAAAATAACAAGTGGAAGTTGAAGATATGTTACATAGTTTCTAAGTATAGGAAGCTAGAAATATTTTTACTAGTAAATGTAATAATTCGGTTTCTTTAGACAAATCTCCTAAATATTCAAGAACTATAAAAGCCCTTGTCAGAAGTATTCCTCAAACTCCAAAGTAGTTTTGCTAGAGGTATAATTTATATAAGAGATGATCAAATATCCTAATAAGGTGAAACCAAAGTTATCACTTTCCCACATTGCAAAAAAAGAGTAACTATCCAGGATGGATAGTACTATTTCTAAGGAAATGTTATGGTAAGAAATAACTGTTACTATCTTATTATTCACCATCTCCCTTCCCAACTTCCCTCTTCTTTTCTTTTTTTCTCTTTTTGCTTATTTATGTATTTTTAATACACATTGCTTTATGAATCATGTGGGTAGTAAAAAAAAAAAAAAGGAAAAGAAAAAGAAAAAGAAAAAAACAAAACAAAACAAAACAAAAAAAAAAAACAAAAAAAAAAACAAGTCTATTAAGATTACTTTGGATCACAGAACCACTGAGAAGAGCCAAGTTTTACATGAACTGATGCTGAGCAAAACAAACAGAACTAGGAATTCATTTTACACAATAATAGCAAGAATGTATTATGATCAACTATGAAAGACTTGGCTTTTATAAAAATCAGGCCTTTTATAAAATCAGCTTGTTCATAATTTTCCAGTATTTATAAAAACAGCTTGTTCATAATTTTTTATAAAACAATAATATTCCGTTACCTTCATCTACCACAACTTGTTCAACCATTCCCCAATTGATGGACAACTATTCATTTTCCAATTCTTTGTTACCACAAAAAGAACTGCTAAAAATAATTTTGTAGTGGTGGCATTAATGAGTACACACAGTTTTATAGCCCTCTGGGCATAGTTCCATATTGCTCTCCAGAATGGTTGGATCATTTCAAAATTCCCCTAACAATACATTAGTGTCCCACTTTTCCCACATTTCTTTCACATTTACGTTTTCTTTTCCTGTCATCTTAGCCAATCTCAGAGGTACCTCAGGGTTATTTTAATTTGCATTTCCCTAATCAAGAGTGATTTGGAGCATTTTTTCATATGACTGTAGATGGCTTTAATTTCAACATCTGAAAACTGTTCATATTCTTTGTCAATTTATCAATGTAGGGAATACTTATATTATCATAAATTTGACAGAGTTCTTTATGTATTTTATAAATGTATTAAATGTATTTTGAAAAGTATTAAAACACTGGCTAAAAAAATTGTTACCAGCTTTGTACTTCCCTTTTAATCTTGTTTCTGTTGATTTTGTTTGTGCAAAAACTTTTTACTTTAATATAATTGAAGTTGTCCATTGCACCTTTCCTAAAGTTCTCTAGTTCTTCTTTGGTCATAAATCCCTCCCTTCTCTAAAGAGCTGATAGGTAAATTATCCCTTTCTATAGTAATTTGTCCATGATATCACCCTTTATACCCAAATGAGGTATTCATTTTGACCTTATTTTGATAAGGGGTGTGATATGTAGATCTATGTTGAGTTTTCCAGTTTTCTCAGGAATTTTTATTCTTATCTTTTGTTTTGGGATAAGTTCTTATTCCAGTAGCTGGAGTTTGGGAGTTTCTCAAATATTAGATTACTACGGGCCTTAATTATTGTGTCATGTGCATCTAATCTATTCTACTGTTTTTTCACTCTATTTCTTAGCTAATACCAATTGGTTTTGATGACTGCTGCTTTATAATATAATTTTAGGTCTGATACTACTAAGGCACCTTCCTTTGTATTTCTTTTTCATCAACTCTCTTGATATTCTTGATCTTATGTTCTTCCAGATGAATTTTGTTATTAATTTTTCTAGTTCTATAAAACAATTTTTGGCAGTTTGATTAGTTTGGTATTGAACAAGTAAACCTATTTAGGAAGAATTAACATTTTTATTATATTAGCTCAATCTACACATGAACAATTCATATTTTTTCCACTTGTTTAGATCTGACTTTTTTTGTATAAAAAAAAGTTTTATAATTATGTTCATATAGGTCCTGGATTTGTCTTGGCAGGTAGACACCCAAACATTTTGTTTTGTCTATAGTTATTTCAAATGATTTTTTTTCTATTTCTTGCTAATGAGCTTTGTCAGTAATATATAGAAATGCTAATGGTTTGTGTGTGAACTTCTCTCTTTTCTAAGTATGCTTTTCCATTATTTTGTACTCAAATATTTTCAGAGAACCTCAGGATCTCCAATTATCTTGACTTCCCTTTGTCTGATATCATTGATGAAAACCCCCTGTTTCTACTGCTAAAAACTTCTGTACCTTCACCTACTTCTTCACACTTAAAATCATGAAATTTTTAAGAAGTTTAAATTTAGAGGTCATTTAACCAAAACAACAACAACAACAAAACTTCATTCTAGAAATAAGAATTTGAAGTTTAATGAAGGAAAAAATTGTTTGCCAAGGTCACAGAGCTACTAAAAGTTTAGAAGTCAGTTCTACTGACACCCTATTTATTGTTCTTCCCCAAAAGAGACCTCCTAAATAGCTTTGTATGTAGGGAAGTTATGGCACAGTGGATTGAGAGCCAGGCTTACAAGTCAGGAAAACTTGAGTTTAAATCTGTTCTGCCACACTAGCTAGCTCTATAATGCTGGGAAAGTAACTGAATTTTTTGTCTCATCTTCCTCATCTATAAATAGGATAACATTATCAACCTACTAAGGTGGTTGTGAGGATCAAATGAGATAATTATAAAGCTCTTACTACAGTGCCTGGCACATAATAATCACTACATAAATCTTAGCTGTTGCTATTGTTGTTGATATTATTAATATTAATATTATTTCCCATTTCTCAGGGTAATGTTAGAAAACCTTCAAGAAACTACACTAAGGAAATTTTGGCACTATAACAGTGCCTATTGGAATCATCCTAAACATTGTTTGAATTCCCCTCCCTAGTAACATTCACACAAAGTTATTCTAGTCTGCAGAATCCTTTGGATCATTCAATTTTGGCTTACAGCTGTGAAATGGAGTTTTGAGAAAATCACTGTCACTGTGACTTACTGGCTAAATACACATGCGCACAAACATATGAGTATAAATACCAGTATAAAGTGAGGCAATTTTAAAAAGGATGCTAGATGGTATTCCCACCAATCTTTCCTCTTGGTAAATAGGGGTTTATGCCCTACTGCTTTTTCCCTGAGCAGTCACACTGCTCACTAACCATTTTGAATCTTTAGAGAAGCAAGCAATACATAGTCTCCGCTACTAATTAAGATGAAAAACTCTGCTAAGAAGAGCACTTTCTTTCCTGAGTAATAATGAGAGAAAGCTGCCATTGCTTCCATATCTATTATTACTGAGGTTTCCATAGTAACCAGGGGTTGATTTATAGCAGACAGCTCTACTGCAACTACAAAGTAATGTGGAAAAAGGGAGGCAGAGTGAAAACATTTTGACAGATTGATCGGGGCCACAATTTGTCAGATCACTGGACTGAGAAATATCTACAAGTCTACTCTATCTCTATCTTAGCTTCATAAACTACAGAATAAATAAATATGTCTATAAAACATGGATTGTAGCATTGAAAATTTAGCATGTGAGTGCATTATTTCTATCTTGGATTAGAATGAACTTCTATGCTTACATTACTATAATGTCACCTAAAGGCTAATTGACAGTGATAAAAATAACTATTAAAAATTAATTTTAAAAAAGTGCTCCCTTACATTTGCTTTCTCTTTCCATGAGAAGCTCAAAATCGATTTTAGACATCTTCCATAAAAGTAAATCATATGTCATTAGCAAGTTGTATCTAACTGGATTTCCATTTTAGAATTGTTCAATGACCACACATTCAAAAAGCAAAATTTGGGCACAAGATCTTACAGCAGATATTCTTTAAATCAGCATTGTTCCAGTTATGAAGAATTGTTATTATCAGCATGCATCAAGGGATAAGATCCTAAAAGATTAAGCAATTTTTTCCTAATTCAGTAGGTTTATATATATATATATATATATGTATGTATATATATATACATATACATACATATATATATATATACTTCTCTCTTCTTTCCTCTGCTTTCTATTCTTTCATCTCTCTTTTACCATTTTCTCTCTCTCAACCATTGTCTCTCACACATATATACTCATAGTTGTATATTACATGCATATATGCTTCTCTTATTTGTATTTCAGTGTATTTGGTTCTCTCTGTAAACTTAACAATATATAATTTTTAACCTGAAAAATTCCCACAAAGATTGGCATTGTTGTTTATAACATGTAATTCTTAAAATTGAAGTCACAATAGATATCTGCTTTTAGCATTTTCTCTTGTGTTGCCAAAACCATGCTGTTGCTCTGATCTGATGCAGGACAACAAATTAAATGCTAAGCTAATTTTGGACCAGAATAATAGATTTTTTTAAGACCAACCATTTTTAAGGGTTAAATGTGAAAAAATATATATATATATTCAACACAATAATTAGGGGGAAATGTACTTTTTCACTTTTATTTATTTTGCTTTTTATTTTTGTTTTTATTTTCCTGTCTTACATAATAAACATATAAAATGGTAATGGGTAAAGCCTAATAACTCTTTTTAAAAAATGATGCTTCAAAAGAAACATCCTTCATAATTAAATTCCAAGACAATAACTATTTTCCCCTCAGGAGCTTTTGGACAGATGGGGGAGGGGGAGAGAAGGAGGTTGGACCCAAGCGTTGAAATGAAATAAAAACATTTCATTGTAATTTTGACAAAATTTAAAATAGAATATGAATTTTTTTAAATATAAGTTATCAAAAGATATCAAACCACTCTTTTGCTTGACATGTAGTGTGATATTCCTGTGAAAAACAAATATTTGAATTATTATACATAAGTTATATAGGGTTTTGACAGGTATTTTTGGACCAAATAATTTATTTTTCATAACTGTCACAATGCTAAAAGGTATTTTCCTCTCTTAACAAAAAATTAATAACTTTTTGTAACACAGTTTGTTATTCTTCTAGAATATACAAGAATTCTATACAAGAAACAATTTAAAATAATTCATGCATTATAGGACTAATTTTGTGGTTTGACATAGAGAAGATTATCTCCAGATTTTGTTTTTCAATGGTTACCTTGAGAAAAGAAAACTGGGGACTTGTTATGCAGAGATAGACTTGATTTCAATAAAAACTTTTATCTGTTAGAATTATTTGTAAGAGTCAAAGATTGATTTGGCAATTAAGAGATTCCTATACAATGATCTTCCTATAGATGCTATATAACTACTTGTTTGGTATGTTGTAGATGGGATTCTTTTGTAGTTATACACAACATATTCACTGAGTTTTCTTTTTCACCTCCCATGCTATAAAAAAATACTTCATTTAGCTTCTCTCTGTTTTACAGGCATCTTTGTCTTATGTTTCTGACACCATTCCAAACTATTGGTTTTAAATTTCTTAATCATTGAGGTAAATAATGAACGTTTGGTGACATCTTTTCATTGATGATTGTTAATAATTCAGTTCATTTCATGTTTCTATCTGCTTTTGAAACCACAGGGAAATGCTAAAGAAAAGATACTCAAAAAAGTAGGTAATACAAAAACAACTGGAACAGGGAATCTTGCATTTTGGAAAGGGAAGAAAACATGTACTGGTGAGACAGATGTTTTTATGGAAAGAAGACTACAGTGGATAAAATATTGTGAATATCATGGAATGTTTAAATAGAGAAAAAGCAAGAGAAATGTTGACATAAAACCTGGGGACTTTGATATATGGAATAATGAAGATTTAATATTATCACACCAAAGGATATGAATTTATTTAGAGGAGGTCATTAGTGGTGATGAAATTAGATTGAGATGTGTTCAAGAAATTCATTTTCATATGGGAAATATACTACTTCCAAGTCCTCTCTATCATTGCTTAAATATTATAGGATATGTGAAAAGGAATAAAGTAACAGTATGTTTTCTTCCAGGGTAAATATTTGTAACTAAGATAAATAAAACTTGAAATTCCTATATGGATAACCCAGGAAGTTAGTCAAGATTTGACTGGAATAGGATAAAGATTTGCTTATATATAGATGAAAGGAAAATATACATCTTTAGCCAATAAGAATAAATAATCTGGACTTCTGGCCAAGATGGCAGAGAGGAGGCAAATATCAGCTTGAGCTCCACTTTTTTCCTCAGAACCTACTTCATGACAAGCCTCAGAATTAATGCTTGACCAGAAAAGAAACCCACAAATAATCACCAACAGAAGACATCCTTGAAATTCACCAGAAAAGGTCTGTGTTTGCTTGAGGGAGGGGATGAACATACTGGGCACAGAATGAGGGCAAGCAGAGAGAGCAAAGCAGGAAGCTTACACTGCTCAGACCAATGTGGGGAGGGGTGAAATCTCTTCTATTTCTGCAAAATGACCTTTACCCCAGAGTGGATACTCCTTGGCAGCAAGCCAGGAGCAGCAGAGAAGGTGTAAACACAGGAGGTAAAGAATAAAACTCCAGAAAGCTAGCATCTCTTAAGACCCAGGCACCCCCACCCTCACCCAGAGTGACTCAGCACATTCTTAGAGCCTCAGAGCACAGACATAGTGCAGCCATCACTGTCCTGCTAGTCCCTCACTGCTGTCTCCCGCAGTCTGTAGAGTAAACCCTATAACACCGTCTAGCCCCCTCCCCCCCCAGAAACAGACCAATGGTTTCTCTTGTCAATTTGTTTTCTTTGAATCCCACTCTGATAAAATGAACAAAAAATTTAAAAGTACTCTAACCACTGACAGCTTCTGTATGGAGAGAGAGCAGACTTCAAACCCTGAGGAGACTAAAAGCAGATTGTCTCCAGAGGAATCCCCTAAGGGGGACATGATCTGCTCCTCAATATATAAGACTCTCATAGAGGAAATCAAGGTAGAAGAGAAATGGGAAAAGGAAAGGGAAGCTTGGCAAGAGAGTCTGGAGAAGTCATCCCATGCATTTAAAGACAGAGTGGATAAAGAAAACAAATCATTGAGAAATAAAATTAGTGAGTTGGAAAAAGAAAACAGCTCTCTAAAAAATAAAATGGAAAAAAATTCCATAGAAGAAAAAAAATCACTTAAAAACTCAATTGGACAATTACAAAAAGATATAAAAAAAGTGAGTGAAGAAAATACATCATTGAAAATTAGACTCGAACAAGTAGAAATGAATGACTCAAGGAGAAACCAAGAAGTAGTCAAGCAAAACCAGAAAAATGAAACAATTGAAAAGAATGTGAAGTACCTTATTGGAAAGACAACAGACCTGGAAAACAAATCCAAGAGATACAATTTGAGAATAATCGGACTCCCTGAAAAATGTGAGGAAAAAAGGGGCCTGGACACTATTTTCCAGGAAATTATCAAAGAGAACTGCCCAGACATTTTAGAAATAAAGGGTAAAATTGACATTGAAAATATTCATTAGTCACCTACTGAAAGAGACCCTAAAATCAAAACACCAAGAAATGTAGTGGCCAAGTTCAAGAACCATCAGATGAAGGACAAAATATTGGAAGCTGCTAGAAAAAAGCAATTCAGATATGGAGGAGCCACAATAAGGATAACCCAGGATCTAGCAGCATCCACATTAAAGGAATGAACAGCCTGCAATATGATATTCCCAAAGGCAAAGGAACTTAGCCCATAAAGAGGAAGCAGTTAGCAGACTGGATTAAAAGCCAGAATCCTACTATATGTTGTCTGCAGGAAACACACCTGAAAGAGGGTAATACATTCAGAATAAAAGCAAAAGGGTGGAACAGAATCTACTATGCTTCAGGTGAAGCTAAAAAATCAGGAGTAGCCATCCTCATGTCAAATCAAGCAAAAACAGAAATTGATCTAATTAAAAGAGATAAAGAGGGCATTATATCCTGCTAAAGGGTAGCATAGATAATGAAGCAGTATCAATATTAAACATATATGTACCAAGTCATGCTGCATCTAAATTCTTAAAAGAGAAATTAAGAGAGCTGCAAGAAGAAATAGACAGCAAAACTATAATAGTGGGAGATCTCAACCTTGCACTCTCAGAATTAGATAAATCAAACCACAAAATAAATAAGAAAGAAGTCAAAGAGGTAAATAGAATACTAGAAAAGCTTGATATGATAGATCTTTGGTGAAAGCTAAATGGAGACAGAAAAAAGTATACTTTCTTCTCAGCAGTTCATGGAACCTATATATAAAAATTGATCATATACTAGGACATAAAAACCTCAAAATCAAATGCAGTAAGGCAGAAATAGCAAATGTATCCTTTTCAGACCACAATGCAATGAAAATTACATTCAATAAAAAGCCAGGGGAAAATAGACCAAAAAACAATTGGAAACTAAATAATCTCATACTAAAGAATGATTGAGTGAAACAGCAAATCATAGACATAATTAATAACTTCACCCAAGAAAATGACAATAATGAGATATCATACCAAAATGTGTGGGATACAGCCAAAGCAGTAATAAGGGGAAGTTTATATCTCTAGAGGCCTACTTGCATGAAATAGAGAAAGAGAAGGTCAACGAATTGGGGTTACAACTAAAAATGCTAGAAAAGGAACAAATTAAAAACGCCCAGACAAACATGAAACTTGAATTTTTAAAAATAAAAGGAGAGATTAATAAAATTGAAAGTAAAAAAAGTATTGAATTAATTAATAAAACTAAGAGTTGGTTCTATGAAAAAAACAACAAAATCTGATTTAAAAAAGGAAGGAGAAAAAGCAAATTGATAGTCTTAAAAATGAAAAGGGAGAACTCACCACTAATGAAGAGGAAATTAGAACAATATGAGCTACTTTGCCCAACTTTATGCCAATAAATTCAATAACTTAAATGAAATGGAAGAATACCTTCAAAAATATAGCTTGCCCAGATTAACAGAGGAAGAAGTAAGTAGTCTAAATAGTCCCATTTCAGAAAAAGAAATAGAGCAAGCTAGTAACCAACTCCCTAAGAAAAAATCCCCAGGACCAGATGGATTTACAGGTGAATTCTACCAAACATTTAAAGAACAATTAACTCTAATGTTATAGAAACTATTTGAAAAAATAGGGATTGAAGGAGTCCTACCAAATTCCTTTTATGACACAGACATGGTACTGATACCCAAACCAGGTAGGTTGAAAACGGAGAAAGAAAAGTATAGACCAATTTTCCTAATGAATATTGATACTAAAATCTTAAATAAGATGTTAGCAAAAAGACTACAGAAAACCATCCCCAGGATAATACACTATAATCAAGTAGGATTTATACCAGGAATGCAGGGCTGGTTTAATATTAGGAAAACTATTAAATATAGGAAAACTATTAGCATAATTGCATATCAATAATCAAATTAACAAAAAACATATGATCATCTCAATAGATGCAGAAAAAGCATTTGATAAAATACAACATCCATTCCTACTAAAAATACTTGAGAGTATAGGAATAAATGGATTATTCCTTAAAATAATAAGAAGCATATATTTAAAACCATCAGTAAACATCATATGTAATGGCAATAAACTGGAACCTTTCCCAGTAAGATCAGGAGTGAAACAAGGTTGCCCACTATCACCATTACTATTCAATATTGTACTAGAAATGCTAGCCTCAGCAATAAGAGCTGAGAAAGAGATTCAAGGAATTAGAGTAGGAAATGAGGAAATCAAACTATCACTCTTTGTAGATGACATGATGGTATACTTAGAGAACCCCAAAGACTCTGCTAAAAAGCTATTAGAAATGATTCAGAACTTTAGTAAAATTGCAGGATACAAAATAAATCCACATAAATCCTCAGCATTTTTATACATTACCAACACAATACAACATCAAGAGATACAAAGTGCAATTTGGAACTATGCCCAAAAGTTATCAAACTGTGCATACCCTTTTTCCAGCAGTATTTCTACTGGGCTTATATCTTAAGGAAATACTAAAGAAAGGAAAGGGGCCTGTATGTGCCAACATGTTTGTGGCAGCCCTTTTTGTAGTGGCTAGAAACTGGAAAATGAATGCATGCCCATCAATTGGAGAATGGTTGGGTAAATTATGGCATATGAATGTTATGGGATATTATTATTCTATAAGAAAAGACCAACAGGATGAATACAGAGAGGCTTGGAAAGACTTACATCAACTGATGCTGAGTGAAATGAGAAGAACTAGGAGATCATTATACACTTCAACAACAATACTATGTGAGGATATATTCTGATAGAAGTGGATATCTTCAACATAGAGAAGAGCTAATCCAATTTCAGTTGATCAATGATGGACAGAATCAGCTACACCCAAAAAAGCAACACTGGGAAATGAGTGTAAACTGTGAGCATTTTTTTTTTGTTTGTTTTTCTCCCCAGGTTATTTTTACCTTCCGAATCCAATTCTTCATTTGCAACAACAACAACAACAACAAAATTCGTTTCTGCACATATGTATTATACCTAGGGTATACTATAACATATTTAATATGTATGGGAATGCCTGCCATCTAGGGGAGGGGGTGCAGGGAAGGAAGGAAAAAATTCGGAATAGAAGGAGTACAAGGGATAATGTTGTAAAAAATTACCTATACATATGTACTGTCAAAAAATGATATAATTATAAAATTAATAAAAAAAATATTTAGTAGAATTCAGAAAAAAAAGAATAAATAATGTTTTAGGCTAATTTGAGTCTTCATTTTGTATGTTATCTTATTAACTTAGTCATATCATACTAGTGTAGAACAGAACTCACCAATGAGTTATTTTTACAGAAATCTTCCATAAACATCATCCAAATACTGGAGGACTACTGGCTCTAGTAATATAGAAGATGGCACTGTGATCCTCAATTTATTCTTCCCTCATACTTATTGTGGAATAGCACCCACTATCCTTTACAGTTATATATAGATAGAAATGAGAGATATGTGGATAAATATGTACACATAGATAGATATAGATATTTATAAATAGTGTTTTATACTATCTATCTATCTATCTATATACACACATATACTATACATATAGATACTGTATGAGGATATCTGTCTACATATGCACAGATATTTATAGATAGAGAATATACTAGTTTTATCAACTTTTGTTACATAAATTATCCATTACTGATTGCACATTTCAACTTACTTAAGTTGGATAGATCTTTATGATCTACTTGTCCCTTAGTTACCTGGAATTTTTATCTTCCAAGATCATGGGTTGTCATGATTTGCTGCCAAATAACAATACTCCATGAAGATTATGACTAAAATAATGGATTGACAGAATGGTAGTAACTCAAGAGCTCTGTAGAGAAAAGCTTCCCCAAAAGTAATCTAGGCTCATCACCATTTATTTAACAATAACAACCACAAAAACAACAGCAAGACAAGCAAACAAACAAACAAACAAACAAAAACAACTTCAAAAACTCTTCATGCCTATGAATATTCATTTAAAATTGAAATCTGATCATTAAACATAGATTTTTCCCCCCCAGGATACTTTCAATTTGCCCATTCATAGTGCTTTTCTTCTGAGACAATAATTCTCCAATGAATGGTAGTATTAATATTTCTTTGTGGTAGAGATTAATAATAGGGATACCTTGTGATTTAAAAAAAATCTATTTTGTTTTCTCTACTTCTCAAACACCTATTTTAATGATTTACATGTTTTCTTCAGGAAAAGAAAAATCTTTCCATTTTGTGTGCTTCACATAAAGAATCATTGAAGCCTGATTTTTTTTTTTCTCAGTGCAGTGTAATGTGTTCCCCCTTTTGGCATTTTAGTTTAATCCTTTGTTGTTCCAAGCTACTGAATTTAATTTAATTTAGTGAGACTAGTGGGTATTGAACAATTAAATGATTCACTTTGGGAGTCAGTTGTGTTAGTATTTCCTATCTTTAGCCAGTAGCATAGTAAGAGTTTTTCTTCTAAATTTCTACTTTTTTTTTGGTGATTATTATTTTTGTTGTTGTTGTTGTCTGTTCATGGAACACCCATGGGAGGTGAAGTAGGGCCAGAAGCTACCTGACAGAGGAGTGTGATGTTTTGTGGCATGAAAACTGAAGAGGGAGGCTGATAAGAAAGGAAGAGAGAGCTGGAAAATTCAGATTTTTCTATAAAGGAAGCTCCAAGGAAGAGTTTTTTGCTTCACCCTCCAGCCTTCCAAATGTAGAGAAGAAACAACTGAATGTATTAAGGGAATGTTGAGTGTAAAAGCTCAAGCAATCTCCATGATGATGAGATATCTGGCTATAAGCTTATAATGAGGGAATCATGGTATTTATAGATGGAACTCACATTCCTTTCATTTCCTATCACACTAAATCTTTCTTATCTAAAACTTGAATATAGCCTACAATTAGTTATATATGTTTAGAATATAGTTGCTGTATTCTCACCCCTTTAAAAATACTTAACTAAATAAATAAAAAAATAAAGCTTCTTAATAGCTTTATTGTTATAATGAGCATGGCAATCTGCACAGAATACTAAGGCATCACATTAATTTTGCCACTGACACTGAAAGTCATACAAGAAGTTCAATAATCCAAGGAGATCTATATGTAGGATAACTATTATAGAATTCAGTTGAAAAAACAGATTATAAATAAATTGATGAATGAATAGATAAATAAATATAATTTATATAGCACTTTTAGATCTATAAAGTGTTTTTCACATTATCTTATTTCATTCTTATGACTACCCTGTAAAATATAAGCTATTATTATCCCCATTCCATACACAAGGAAATCTACAGAGATTGTGACCTGCCTCAGACCACAGAGTAAACAGTGGAATTGATTATGCCAATAAAATGCACCAGAAGAGTGAAATGCCATTGAGGGCAATGAATGTTTCTTTTTTGTATTTTCATCCCTTTAAATCTAGCACAGAATAGTTGGCATTTGATAAATAATTTTTGAATTGATGAATAAACTCCCCATACTTATATGTTGTTGTTTTTTTCCCATTGTGTACAACTCCTATTCACATTTATCATAAATTTTCTAAAAACAGTCTTCTCTATGCATTGGAAGTCTTTTTGTTTTTCAGCTAATATGTTTATTATACAAGTACTTGGTTTTGTAACTTTTGTTCATAAATTATATTGTCTTCCTACTGACTTATTTTTCTAGTTATAGATAGATATAGATTTTTCGAGAAGCACACACACATATATACATAACACATACATAAAACTCCTCCACCAGGAGATATACTAGATGTACATATATACATATACAAATATATATATTGTGTATACATGTATATGTGTGTATATACACACATACATATGTGTGTATCTATGTGTGTGTGTTTCTTGACAGATAGAAATAGATATTCAATAATATCCTATTTGGCATTTAATGATAAGTAATGAGAGAGATCCATTAATCTTGCTTTGCTCACTTCAAGTTAATTACCTTTATTAGGTAAAAATATATCTTGATTGAATCAATAAATCAGAAACAAGTGTGATCAAGGTCTATTTACCTCTCTAACTTAATCAAAGCTACTTCTAGAGACTTGCTCATGGCTTAAGGGATATAATTTTTTTTTTTTTTTTTAAATCATGGAATTTTAGAGGTTCAAGAAGAAGAGAGATAGAAATGGGGATATGGAGATAAGCCAAGGACTAGCAAACACAGGTCAACCAAAAAAGTGAAAGGAAAGGTAGGACAGAAAAGTGGCTTAGAAGGATAACATGGAGGGCCACCAATCTCCATTGTGTTTACCAACTCAAGGGAAGGGAAATCCAGGAAAAATGTATGCTGTTTCTTCATCATCCCCTCCTGGTGCTTCTCCAGAAACACTGCTGTTTCCTCACTCATTTTTTTTTTCCAGGAACTTGAATTTTGCTTCACAATGAAACAAGGGGTAGACTAGAGATGGCTTATAAATGTAAGATTAATTGGACCAGTGGTATGGGAGGAGCAACCAATATACCTCTACCTAAATGTTGACTGAACTTATAAATTTATGTCTAAATAAATATTCTAAAATCATCAAAAAAAAAAAAAGAATTATGTAGACTTTTAGTGCTATTATGTTTCTCCTTTGTCTTAAAATCTGTTAAACTCACAATACTTCAACAGACATGTTTTAGGTACCTACTATGTCTGATACACTGAGGATACAAAGAAAGGCAACAGAGAGTTACTGATCTCAAGGAACTCATAGTCAAGTATGAGAGAAAATGATCATTTTCTAAAACAAACTCTATGTTGGATGAATTTGGAATTAATCAATGTAATGAAGACAATAGGATAAAGAGATATTATTGTAACGGGATGCTATACATTTATTATGCTGTAGAAGGCCAGTGGATCCATGCCTATATCAGTTACCACCTCTAACAGTTGTAGAGGGCCAGTAAGTCCTTGCCCATACAGGCTTAACATCTCCTCTATCTTTGAAAGATATCTTCTGGGTAAAATTTAGGAGAATGAATGCCAAAGGAAACAAAGCATTTCCACTATACTATTTATCACTTAACAATGCATTAAGGACATAACTTAAGGCAAATACATTAGTATGATAATTTCTGCTATTTATTATGCTGATTCAACAAGTACTTTGGTATTGATAAAACTCTGCAATTACTTACAATTCTGTTGATGTTGATGAGCATCACAACTAGGCTATTTACAATTCTGTGTTGATAAGTATCTTGGTATTGATGGTTGAAGTAGATACTGAAAGGTCAAAGTATGGAATGTACATTAATCCTGGAGGGATAATGATGTCAACTGAAGGTAGCTAATGTTATAATACTAATTTAAATGGGTAAGACTGGCATTTCAGATTAATAAAGGAAAATGGCAAAGCAAATCTTCTGCCTAGCATTGGGTAATCACACTCTTAATTTTCACTGGAGCTGGACTCTAATATCGTGCACTTTAACATGTCCAATATTAGTCTTACCTTTTGTGTCATTTATAATTTTAGTCCTTTTGGAATCTTTGCAAACATAGAACATGATTAGAAAAATAAAGATGTTAAAAAGATGGCACTAAGGGGGAAAACAGGTTACATTAAAATAAATCCCCAAACATATTTCAGTTGGTTTTCTTTAACTATAGAAGTTTCCTTTTAATTTCTTGTCAAAGAAATGGACTAATAATAAGTGAATTGTTCATGTAGTTTCTAGAATTACAGTATCCTGATGTTAGGACTGTAAGTATTTTTCACCTATTTTGATTTTCTAGTTAAATGCTCAGTTCATTATTTTTCCTTAAACATATAAACTAACTAATCACAGTACATTTAACATATTTGTGTTTGCCAAACATGGAATGCTTGGATATATCTCCTTAGTTTCATCTGTGTTAGGCAGTTAATAAGTATTATATGCCAGGCATTAAACTCAATGTTTTTCAAATATTATCTCATTTGATAGTCACAATTACCATGAGAATTAGGTACTATTATTATCTCTGATTTAAATTTGAGGAAACTGAGTCAGACAGAGATTAAGTGATGTGCTCAGGATCATACACTTAGTAAATGTTTGATTATAGATTTGAATTCAGGTCTTCCTAACTCCATATACAGTATGCTCTATTTACTGTAGCACCTAACTGCCTCCTCTCATAATCAGAAAATTAGTAAAACAGGAAAAGGAAGAAAATTAATTCAGTTTTGGATTGTTGATTTTGATATTATTTTGTTGGTGTTTTTCTATTTTATGAGTATGTAGTTCTCACAAAAGAAGCATAAGCGATATTATTTTTTAAATTTGATATCCTTTGCAGATATATATAAAATAGTTAACAGTTTCTTGGTATGATTCAAGTTACCACACTATCATATACTTAGAGTTTGAAAGGACCTTGTATGCCATCTACTTTAAAACCTTATTTCATAGATGAGGGAACTAAGACACAGGGAGTTTAAATGACTTCCTAAGGTCATAAAATAAGTAAATATTTGAGTGTATAATCTAATCTAAGTTTGCTGAGTACAGAGTCAGGGTTTTTTCCACTGTACCATTTTTCATCTGCATCATCATTATCCTCCTCCTTACCATCTTCATATAAACAAAACAATAACAAATTATCTTTATAGAACAATTTATCATTTAAAAGACAATTTTAATGTACATTACTTTATTTTAATCGTCACTAAAATCCTTTTAGTTATGTATGTAACAGGGCAAGACTGAGGAATGTTAAAGTTGAAAAAAATTGAGTCTCAGAGAAAATAAGTGGCTTATTCGAAGTCATAAGGATAGTTAATAGAAGACTCTAAGAAAGTTAGTACCTTTTTAAAAATTAGTTTACTGGGAAAAAAAGTATGAATTGCATCAATTCTATATCATTTTTTCATGAAAGACACAGTACAAGCTCATTTATGATAAGAACTATGCTGCGTAAAAGGTTAAATTTCCTTTATTCACATGGAAAATTTGCTAGTATTAAGGCTATCAATGATATTCAATAAACATCCTTCCTCTTCCCATTCCTCAAACACTTGCGAAAGGATGACATTGAATTAGACTTGATAAACAGCTGCACACTTGAACTACATTCATTGAAATCAGATGAAAAACTTAGAAGTGCTTTCAAAATACCAGTCATTATATTAAATATTGTGCTATATTTCAAGTACTTAAGTTGAAGAATTGGCTGCACTTGAGAATGTCTGTGTGGAACAAGTGTTCTTTTATCAAACTCACTTCCAAACCAATCAACACTAGAAAAGAAAGATGTGGTTTAGGTTTAGATCATTGTATTGATTCAACATTTATTTCTGACCATTTATTGGTGAATTGATACTTATGTATAACAAGATTATGTGTGTCATATTTCTCTTATTTTTATAATACCATATTATAACAGATAACAAGTTATCCTTGACAAAAAGTAACACATCCTGGTGAGTATTGTAGACAAGTCATTAATCTCTTATTGTCATATATAAATGGGGCTGGAGCCAAGGTGAAGTGAAACCAGGAAGTTGCTCAAGCTCTCCCAGTTTCCTTGGAAAATCACATAAAGTCAAGGTTCAGAACAGAGTCTGACAGACTGAAATGACTCTCCAACACAAGAAAGACTCCAAAAGTTCAAGAAATCTAATGGGGGTGAAAAGGGTATTCAAGCAGTGGTCAGATAGACTCTGTGAAAGCCGATGAGGAGGTCTTAACCAGATCAAATCACAAATCAGCAACTAAAACCTTCAGTCGTGGCTCAATAGAGGAGCCAATCAGTGAGGTAGACAAATTCTGGAAAATCAGATTGTTTCCTAAAAAGTGCAAGCAAAGTTATTCCCTTCAAATTCAAGGGACCCTGTGCTCAAAGCCAAATCTCAGAGCTTCACAGGAAGCTTGGGACAGCACTTCTCTTACCCCAGCAGAAGAGCTCAACCATAAAAGTAAAAAAAAAAAAAAAAAAAAAAAAAAAAGGAGGAAATATCAAAAGAAAAGAAAAGAAAATGAGCAGAAAAGAACCTTGACCATGGAAAATTACTATGGTGACAGGTAATACCAAAAGGAAAAAACTCAGATAAGGATGAAATATGCACAAAAGAAATCTCAAAGAGTGACATGAATGGTACTTAAGCCCAAAGAGGCTTCTTGTAAGATTTCATAAAAGACTTTAAAAAATGAAAAAAGAGATACAAAAGCTAACCAAAGAAAATCACACATTAAAACTCAAACAGTGTAAATGGATCTGTGAGACAGCAAAAATCAGTAAAACAAATTGAATTCAACATTAAACTATTACCATAATTGATGTTATCAATAACAAAACCAATAATAATCATTGACAAATTCAGTAGATTCAGAGAAAAAAAAAGAAAAAAAAAAACTTTAAACAAAACAGTACTCATTCCTATTAAAAACACTAGAAAATCTAGGGATAAAAAAGCAATATCTATCCAAAAACAACAGCAAGCATTACTTGTAAGGGAGAGAAGCTGGATATGTTCCCAGTAATATCACAAGTGAAACATGAATGCTCATTATTACCACTATTATTCAAATTTTTATTAGAAATGTTAACTATTTAACAATAAGAAAAGAAAAGAGAAATTAAAGACATTAGAATAGGAAATGATGGGGAAATTTTTTTCCACAACCACTGTTTCTGATAAAAGGTTTGATTTCTAAAATATATAAAGAACTGTGTCAAATTAATAAGAATACAAGAGTTTCCACAAATAATAAATGGTCAAAACATATGAACAATTTTCAGATGACAAATTTAAATCTATGAATAGTCATATGAAAAAAAATGCTATTAATCACTGTTGATTAGAGAAATGCAAATTAAAACAACTCTGAGATACTACTCCACTCCCATATGATTGACTAAGATGGTAGGGAAAAATAATGATTAAGGTTGGAGGGGATGTGGGAAAACATGGGACTCTAATTCTTTATTGGTGGCATTGTGAATTGTTCCAACCATTCTGGAAAACAATTTGGATCTATGCCCAAAAGGCTATAAAACTGCATAAAACTATAATACATCCCCTTTTATCCAGCAGTGACACTATTGGGTCTCTATCCCAAGGAAATCATAAAGGAGAGAAGAGGACCCTCATGTGAAAAAATATTTGTAACAGCTCTTTTTGTGGTAGTAGAGAATTTTTCTTTAAATGAGTAGATGCCTATCTTTAGAATTAGATTATTTAATTTCCAATTGGTTTTTAGTCTGTCTTTCCCTGTTCCTTTATTGAATATAACTTTTATTGCATTGTGATTTAAAAACAAACATTTACTATTTCTATCTTTTTACATTTTATTGTGAGAATTTTATGCCCCAATGAATGGTCAATTTTCGTTGAGGTGCCATGTAAATTCCTTTCTATCCATATTCAATTTTCTCTACAGGTCTGTCATATCTAGGTTTTCTAGGATCCTACTAACCATCCTAATTTCTTTCTTCTTTATTTTGTGATTAGATTTGTTTGATTCTGAGAGGGGAAATTTGAGGTCCCCCACTAGAATAGTTTTCCTTTCTAATTCTTCTAGATTGTTGGCTGCTCTACATATTTAGTATCATTGTTATTTCCTTATTTATGGTACCCTTTATCAAGATATACTTTTCTTCCTTCACTCTTTTAATAAGATCTGTTTTTGCATTTACTTTACCTGAGCTCAGAATTGCTACCTCCCTTTTTATTTACTTCAGCTGAAGAATAAATTCTGTTTTAGTCTTTTACTTTTATTCTGTATGTGCCTCTCTGTGTCAAATGTATTTCTTGTAAACAACATAATGTAACATTCTGTTTTTTAATCCATTCTGCTATTTTTTCCAGTTTTATGGGAGAGTTCATCCCATTCATATTTACAGTTATGATTACCAACTCTGTATTTTCCTCCATCCAATTATCGCCCCTGAATATATTTTTCTCTCTTTCTACTCAGTCTTTCATCTGTTTTCTTAAACTCGTCCCACTTACTATCTTATCACCTATCATCCTTCCTCCTTCTTTTAGTAGTATTTTTTAACCCACTTCACCTACTACTTTATCTCCTATCACCATTCTCCCCTAATCTCAGTAGTGTTTTTTTTTCACCCACTCTACCCACTATCTTATTTTCTATAACTCCTTTACCCCTTCTCTGACCTTTTCTCCTAGTGTTTCTGCCCTCCCTTCTATCCTACCCCTCCTTTTTCTTTTTTTTCTTCTCCTACTTCTTTATAAGGTTAGATAAATTTCTATACCTAACTAATGATTAACTTCTTCCTTCTTAAAGCCAAAATTCATGAGATCAAGCTTCAGACCATGCTTATGCCTTTCCCTACTATTTTTCCACTGTAATAGATCTTTTCTGCCCCTTCATGTGAACCAATTGTCTCAGTAAACCTCTCCTTTCCTCTTTTTCCGGTATAGATATTTTTCACCACTCAGTGTTTTTTGTTGGTGATGATATCACATCAGAGTCCATTCAGAATCACATCCTCAGTCTATAGGATATTCCCACTCTTTCTGTTCAAATGATAGTTATAGCATTCAAGAGTTACAATATTGTTTTCCCCTCTAGTGATATAAACAGTTTAACCTTTAAATAATATATACATTTTGTCCCTATTTATCTTTCTATGCTTCTCTTGAGTCCTGTGTTTGTAGATTACATTTTCTGCTTCATTCTGTTTTTGTTTTTTTGTTTTTTTTTTTTTGTTTTTGTTTTTGTTTTTGTTTTGTTTTGTTTTGTTTTACTTTTATAGTTGTGCTCTGCTCCTGGAGTAAGGAGGGTGCTATCCCAAGCATCTTGTACATCTCTGAGCATTGGCTTTGAACACCACAATGGCCTCTTGTGTTTGCAGGGTTTAACTCTGCCTGCTTTTTTCAGGAAACAGGTTGGATTTACAGAGTTTATCTTCTGAACTAGGACTGGAAGCTGCCCCATCAATTTGTTCCTTTACTGACCCCAGATTGGAGGTCTTAGTTGCTGATTTTTTTGGATTAAGACCCTCTTTCCCAGAGTGTATCTGAGCAGGGCTAAATATCCTTTTCATTCCAGTAACATGGATATTTCTTGAAGTTTTTTCAGTCTATCTTGATCTGGGGAGCCTTTCATTCCATAAGATTCTGTTCTGAGACTTAGTTTCATCTGCTTTTTGAGGAAAACTGGGAGAGCTTGAGCTTGAGCAACTTCCTGATTTTACTCAGCCATTTTGGCTCTACCCCTGGAACTACATTCCAATCAATTGTGGATTAGCTGACCATTTTGTGGTATATGAAGGTAATGGATATTATTGTTATATAAAAAATAACGAACCAGCTGATTTTAGAAAGGCCTGGAAAGTTTTACATGAACTGACCCTGAGTCAAACAAGTCGAACCAGGAACACATTGTACACAATGACAATAAAAATGTGCAATGATCAACTATGAAAGATTTGGTTCTTTTCACTGGTTCAATGATCCAAGACAATTCCAATAGACTTTGGATAGAATATGCCATAGACTTTGGATAGAATATGCCATCTGCATTCTGAAAAAGAGCTCTGGAGACTGAATTTTATTCTGATTTTTTTCTCTGACATCTTTCTCTGGAGGATCTAGGTACCAGCCAGACTCCTTGGTCTTAGAAGCATATGTCTCAATGTGTGATGTATACATATAATCATAGGCATGGATTAGAGGGTGGGGTGAGACAAGCCAGACTCATTTTATGGCAGGACAAGGAGGAGAGAAGTTGGTGGTGAACCTTGTGGCAGTTTGTCTGTCTCCTTAACTTCTCCCTCTAAAGACCAAAGACTTTTATTTATCCTGATGCTGGCTGATCCCAAGGCCTCCAGGGAGCTGACCTTACTCTATCAGTTGGCCGCCAACATGGACTAAGACCCTAATTTCACTAAAGAAGTCCCCGGTGACCAGGAAATAGGGTGAATATTTTAATAGACAAGCAGGGGACTTTCTTTGTTAAGAACTAAACTAGTAACTCTCACTTTCTAGCTGAAATGGGGCAGATATTAGGTAAAAATTCTCCCCCACCCCAAGCCCCAACCCCACCTGAGGGAGATCTACAGGAAGCATAATCAGACTGATAAAGAGACAGGGTTTTATTGTAACTTGGAGATTGATGGACTCATGGATACATTAAAATGCACATCCCCTTGCTTCTTCAAGGAAGAAGAAATAGAGGTGGATAATTGGAAACTAGTAAGAGATCAACTATGTGACTATTACAAAGATAATGGAATGAGGGACTCAGCCCCGGGGCCCAAAACAAAAAAATACTTGGGGCAGGATGGCAGCAGATGCTACACCCAGAGAACCTTTAGAAGTTCAATACCCAGACATGACCAATCAGCCAAGAAGCAATTTGATGGGAGAAAGGGATTACACCATTAATCAGCCAGGAAGCAACCTGATGGAAGAAAGGGATTACAATTGGGGAGAATAAAGTTGTAAGCAGCTGGGACAACTGAGATATTCCTGGAGAGGTGAAATCTGTTCCTCTCCAGCCTATGTATCCCTGGCCTCCAGGCACAGTAGGCTTGACTATTTCACCTCTTGAGAGTGCTTACAAAACATTGTCTCTCCATACACTGATGTGGGAAACTGGGGAATGTGTAGTACTTCAGTTTTTTAGGCAGGGCTGCTGTTGAAGTCCTCTCACCTATTTCTATTCAGTGGAAAACTGATACACCAGTGTGGATAGAGCAGTGGCCCTTAACCAAAGATAAAATTCAGGCCTTTTTAGATATAGTACAGGAGCAATTTGAGCAAGGATACTTACAACCTTCTTTAAGTCCTTGGAATTTCCCAGTATATGTTGTGTGAAAGAAATCTGGAAAATCGAGGATGATGACTGATTTAAGAAAGGTAAAATAACAGATGGAAACCACAGGAACTCTTTAGCCTGGACTTCCATCTTCTACTCCATTGCCTAGAGAATAGCCTCTTTGGGTTATAGACATTAAGGATTATTTCTACTCTATCCTTCTAGAGAAGAAGGACATGAAAAGATTTGCCTTTTTAGTGCCCAGCTTTAATTTAGCTGAGTCTTATACAAAATATGAATAAAAAATTTTGGCCATAGGAATGAAAAACAGCCCTACTATGTGTCAAATGTATGTTCCTCCTGCTCTTACTCCAGTAAGAAAAGCATTTCCAAAAGTAATGCTATTACATTACATGGATGATATATTGAGATGTGCACCTGAGGAACAAATGTTAGAAGCATATCTACAAAAGATCATAGAAACTCTAAGAAATTACAAATTGTGTATAGCTCTAGAAAAAATTCAGATATGCTCCTTTTCAATATTTAGGATATGAAGTATACCCTAAGGAGCTTACAGTACAAAACTTTACTTAAGAACAGAGAAGCTAAACACTTTAAATGACTTTCAGAAATTTATAGGAGATATCCAATGGATGTGTTCAGTGTTAGGCTTGACTACCTATCGATTGCAACCATTATATGACATTTTAAGAGGAGACAGTGCTTTAAATTCACCATGTCAGCTTACAAAAGAAACTCAAGAGGCTTTGAGAGAAGTTGAACTGGCCTTATCCAATGTGGTTGAAAGAGTCACTCAAAAAACCTTGAAAATATCAATTTTTGCTACACAAGAGTCAACCACAGCAGTGCTTCATCAAGGAGGCAGTGTGATAGAGTGGGTGAACCTCCAAACCAAAATAAAGCTTTACTCCTTACCCAGTGCTTGTGGCTAGAATTTTTTAAAGGCCATTAAGAGAGCAGTACGATTATCTGGGATAAACCTGATAAGATATACACCTATTATACTAATGCACAAGTTAATGTGTGCTGTGAAAGTATTCTAGAGTGGCAAATTTCATTAGCCACAGCTCCACATTTTACACAAAGTTCTCCATTAAAGATAACCAGACTATTACATAATTGGTGATGGATTCTTGAAGAAAACATTTCTAAAGTTCCTCTTAAAGGACCAACTATCTTTATAGAGGCATTGAAACATAATATTTGTGCTGTATACTCTCATGATTTGAATATAAAGAAAGTAGTCAGAATTCTTTTTCAGTACACTCAGCAGAATGAATTGTATGCAATCATTCTAGCTCTTACTTATTAGCCAGGAGATATAAATATAATATCTGATTTGGCCTATTCAGTAAGTGTGGTACAAAGAATTGCCACAGCCCAAATAAAATTTTTAGCTTCCAATATATATTAGCTCTTTAAGGAACTTCAAGAGTAAGTGAGAAAGCCTCCAGGTAAGATTCATATCTTGCATGTCCACTCTCATAGTGGACTTCCAGGTGCTATTTTTGATGGTAATTCAAAGGCAGATAGCCTTCTAACCATGTTGGCCAATATTCCTTTATTTAAGGAAGCCCAAGAATCTTATTCTAAATATCATCAGGCTTCTCGAGCTTTACATCTACATTTGGTATAACAAGAGAGGAAGATAGGAGCATAGTAAAAGCCTGTACAGCTTGTCTTCCTTTCCAAGCTCCTATACTCACTCCAGGGAAGAACCTTCATGGTTTGAGACCTAATGAAATTTGGCAAATGGATGTGACCCATTATAAATCTTTTGGTCATCTGTCTTTTATCCATGTTGTGGTAGACATCTTTTCAGGATTCACTTTTGCAATACCAGCAGCAAAAGAGACAGTCCAAGTGGTCATGAATTCCTTATATAAGCATTTGCAATTATGGGTGTGCCACAAGCAATAAAAACAGATAATGGACCTTCATATACTTCTAAACATTTTGCACATTTTTGTGCACAGTATAAGATTTTACCCACTACTGGCATACTCTTTAATCCTCAAGGACAGGCAAAAGTAGAGAGGAGAAACAGAGACATTAAGATGCTCCTCCAAAAACAAAAAAAAAAAAAAAAAAAAAAAAAAAAGGGAGGGGGGGGAGAGCCACAGGTAACCCTAGAGAACTTCTAAATCTAGCTCTTTATGCTATTAACTTCTTGATTTTTTACAAAGATGCACTGGCTTTAGCAGACAGGTTTTATAACCCACCAGAAGGTCAGTGTCCAGTGCGAGCAGCTCCACTATCTTGAGATAATGACCAGGTGATGTGGAGAGACCCAGAAAGTGGTGAATGGAAAGGACTGGATAAGTTAACTGCTTGGGGAGAGGGTTTGCTTGGCTCTACAAATGGAGAAGGAATCAGATGGGTGTCAAAGAACCGTATTGGCCTTGTCTATAGCAGAGAGACAGAGCAGACCCTTGAAACAAAGGAGAAGACGCAAGAAACATTGAGTGGTTCTGTTGCTGACTGTGCCCACTAGTAAAAGATCATTGCAGTTATGGCGATTGACTCATGGACATAAAAAATTGTTGGACTTCAAAACCCTCAGGAATCACTGGAATCCCTGAGATTTGAAAATATTGTTGTAGTACTTGAAAACCCTCAGGAATCATTGGATTCTCTGAGACATGATAAGACTGTTACAAGACTTCAAAATCTGCAGGAATTATTAGATTTTTTTATAAAAAGATTATTGCAGAACTTCAAAAACTTGTGGGGATTATTGGATTTGCTGACACATGAAGCAATGGAAGATTGGTTTTAGACTATCTCTTGGCTGCTGAAGAAGGTGTATGTGTGACTTTTGTTTACATATCCTCTTTCTAGGACTTCTGGAAATCTTTTACAAGACCATGTTGATTCATATTGTTTGTTATATCTTTACTTGCATGTACAATTCATGTGTGTTATTCCACATTAGCCTGCACTGGCTGTGGGGAGAATCATCACTAATAGCCTGTGCATTATTGCTATGTGCTTGTGTAATACCTCCCATGCTGATGGGTTTATGCATACCTGTTTCTAGTAAGACCCTTCAGCCCAGAAACCCACTAACAATATCTGGCTTGACTCCCCACTTCCCTATGGTGTTTTTCCTCTCTCTTCCTGAGAAGTCAGGGAGGGCATGATCATCTCCTTTTTAGTACTTTCATTTCCTTTCCTGAGAAGTCAGAGGGGAGGGGGGGTGATCACCTCCTTGGTGTTTTCACCTCCTTTCCTTTTCAGGGGTGGGTGCAATAACCTCCTTTTTGGGGTTCTCACCTTCTTGAGAAGCCAGGGATGGTGTGATTATTGTGTTCTAAAACAAAAAGAAAGTGGGAGATATAAAGGACTGAAACTATTAAAAGGTGTGTTTGAATCAGACAACCAAGCACTTAAGGCTAATTACCTATTTCCCAATGACTCTATTAGCATATGTTTGGAAAAATGGCCCTCCTCACAGTTCTGTGCTATCTCAATGTTTTGTGTATACAAATAATCATAGTCAAGGATTAGTGGGTGGGGTGAGACAAGCCAGATTCACTTTGCAGCAGGATGAGGAGAAGAGAAGTTGGTGCTGAGTCTTGTGGCAGTTTGTCTGTCTCCTTCACTTCTCTCCCTAAAGACCAAGGACTTTTACTTATCCTGATGCTGGCTGATCCCAAGGCCTCCAGGGAGCTGACTATTTTAGATCACCCCATTATGAATGTGTAATTATATTGGTCAAGGGCAAAAAAAAAAAAAAAAATTAAGTTTCAATGTGTTCCATGTCTATAACATTTTTCATCTTGAGTCCTTTGGAATTATATTTGGTCATTACATTAACCAGTGTTTCCATGTCTTTCAAAGATATTTGTCTTTAAAATATTGTTGTTAGTATATAAATTATCCTCTTGGATATAAAAATTTTATTCTGCATCTGTTCATGAAATCATCTCAAGTTTCTCTGTCCTTCCTATTCATCATTTCTTACATCGTAATAGTATTTCATCACATTTATGTAAATATAACTTGTTCAGTCATTCCCCAATTCACATCTCTCCTTAAGACACAAGCTCCTTCAGAAGGGATTTTGTGTGACTTTTCTATTTGTATCCCTTGTGTTTAGCAAAAGTGCTTTATACACACACACACACACACACACACACAAAACAAACAAAAAAAAACAACTCATAATAAATATTTTGTTTTTTCTTTATTTATTGAATTGCAAAAATATGTTTAGTTAAATCCTTTTGAAATTAGCATCCAAGATTGTTTCATGGAAAGAAGAAGATGCCATTCTGAACCTTGGGTTAATCCCATAGTTAAGAAACATGGTAGGATATTATAATATAAGGAATATAGAATTTGGGGAACTAAAAACAATAAGCTTATAGACAAAAGTTTCTATCAATTTGACTGTGAATAGATGAAAAGGAATAGGATGTTCACTCATAATTCCATAACAAATATCTTTATATGATTCTTTTTTTCTTGCCCTTTTTATCTTCTAAACTGTCAATTTTTGCTATTCAACCTATTACATTTTTCAGACACTAGCTCTTGCCATTAATCTGCTCCCTCCTACCCCCTCTCCCTCATTACTCACTTTCTTCAAACCATAAATCATGACATGAGGGATTTACCTTTTTGAAGCTCTGAAACTTCCCTCTAAATTTCACAACTTGTTCTCAGATGCTTTTCTGTATATCATACATTCATATCTACAGTTTAAAGGAATTAAAATTAATTTATTTTATTAACTTGGCAAATTCCTATGACATGATTAAAAATATGTGGGAATTTGGGAATTTTAAAAATGAAGGCTAGAAATTACTGGAATAAAAAAGTTTTTTCATGGCATCTCTCAGTGACATTATATAAATTTAACAGAAAAATAATATTGGCCTTATATTTAATATAAAAGTTTTTAAAGCATTAAAAATAAATCTTTGCACTAATATATATATATATATAAAATATATAAACCAATACTTTTAGGACCAGAGAGAGACAATTATGAAAATTGGGGAACTCCCCCACCTGATATCATAAAAACTGTCTTCCCCTGTCTTAAGAGTGCATAATCAAGCAGAGATTCATGAGGTATGGAAATAATAATAATAATAAAGATAACAATCAGAAATTCATATTGAGCTTTGAGTTTAACTGTCATCCCTATAGCATTTCAAAATGTGAAAAGTATCACAAAAACTCAGTGTTAGGCACCATTTTATAAATTTGTCTTCATTTTATAAATTTGGAAGCAGAATACTAGAATGTTTTTCTTGTTTTGTTTTGGTTTTGTTGTATTAGATGGAAGAATTGGCACCCAGTTTTGTTTTTTGTTTTTTCTTAAACTCTAGCACACTGATCATTATGTTACACTGTCCTTTCAATACTTTACAAAGCACTTTTCCCACAACAGCTTTTTGAGATGTGTATTTAAGGATTATCATCCCCATCTTGCAAATTATGAAACCAAGGCTCACAAAAGTTCACTGTATGAAGACAAAGGTGATATCAAAGGCTGAAAAATGAAGTTTACTCTATCTCAAGCACAGTAGTCTATCCAATAAATCTCTCTAAACTTGTAAGTTTAAATGAAACCTTTTATATGTTTGTGGCTATACCACAACACTTGCTTTATCTAATGGGTATTGACCATTATGCTTATTCAGATATCTTGGTCTTTGTTAGGATTCTTATAGATGTTATGGGACAGAACTTGAGACAAGATAATGTGCTTTGTTCACACCTTTAAAAGGAGTTCAAACCTTTAATGGAGTTTATACCTTTAAAAGAGTTTGAAGCTCCCATAAGTCCAGGGAATACCCACAAGCACATTCTCTGGGAGGATATAAAAGCCCAATCTCTGTGAGTCAGGAGTGAGTCAAGGGGAGAACTTCAGGGAAGCTGGAGGAGATTTAGGTCCAGGATTCAGTGGATTTGCAAGTCCAGCAGATTCACAAGTCTAAAGGAAAAGCCTGCTCATGGACTTCCGGGAGATTCACAACTAGGACTGAATTCTGGGAAACCCACAATCCCACATTCTTGGAGGCAGAGTCTGATTCCCACACTCTAGGAGATTCTGAGCCAAGATTTCATGCCCACTTCGACTATCATGCTGGCTGGAGGCTTTGGATTCAGAGGGAACTAGAGGCTGAAGCTGGCTGGAGACATTCTGACAAGAGCTTATGGGGGAACCAAGGAGAGATAGGTTTCTTCTAAAGCTAGCCGGACTCCAGGAAAAGATTCAAGACTTTGAAGGACACAATAAAGGATCCGGATTTTAACTCCTGGATAGATTTGGGATTATTGAACTGAACTAAAACTAAGGCTGCCTCCAGAAGCATCCCCAAGAGACCTGCTCCAAGAGAACAATTATATTCTAGAGAAACAGAACATCACAGGCATTTAATACAATTATGACCTCTTTCTTTTGAATGATGCTGAAAATATGATACTAGCTTTTATGCAGTTTCAGTCCATCTCAAGATTGTGAGTTTTCTCTCTTAAATAATATATGGACTTCCTTATGTCAACATCCCTCACTTCTTCCACTTTTTGCCTCTTAACTAATTCTAATATTCACATCATCTTCTATGTCTTTTCTTACAATAATCATTTTTTTTCTGCCATCTTACCATATCTTATCTTAGCTCCTTGTCAACTTGTGATATTTAATCTTTATTATTTTTTTTTTTATCTCAATTCAGATTTCTTTATTGCAATGCAGAGGAAAAGTGAAAAAAGCCATATAGTTTTAAAATCAAACTCATGCAAGGTGGTGTGATAAAATGTATTTTTAATATATATCAAAGGAAATCTCAAATGTCTTCCTTCCTTTCATGAATCCATAATGGGATGCCACATCTCTGAAGAGGATTGTTTCCCCTCCTTCCTTGAAAGTTTCTTAGAAAACTAAGATGTCTGAATAGCCAGTAATAGATCTGGTAAAAATATTTCTTCAAAATTCATCAGGAGACATATTCCTATGAATCATATTTGTGGATAAAAGCACTGATTAGATTTAAATCTTTCTTGTAATTCTTGTAATTCTTATTACCTGTCTGATCATGGTCATATAACTTCCTTGAGGTCAGTTTTCTGATTTGGAAAATAATGGGGTTGTACTTGATGCCTTAAGAGGTTTGTTCACTCATTAGAGCTAAAGTTAGGATCCTAATAAATTATTTAAATGAAACTATTCAATATATTTTCCAAGAAAACTCAAAACAAGGCCATAAAGTATTAGAAATGACTGAACAACAAAGACAGCAACTAATAGAGACATTGAAATTCACCAAAATCTCATATTGTCTAGCCAGTGAATTATTTATGCTAGTTAGGTGAAACTTCCTAAAGTACTTTACAACCAAAGCATCAAGTCATCAAATAATACTTTACATTCTTATTATGGTCATCTACTGACTTCCTTTTGTGTGTGTATGTGTATGAGTGAGTGACTTAATTACAAGACTTGGAGTTGTCCTGTCTATTCTATCTTTCACTATCATTGCAGCCAGTCTTTACTAAATTGCAAATTAGAATGGATTTTCAGAAGACAATGAGCCTAGGTTCCTAGCAAACAGAATTGAACTCCAAGAAGTTGAAGTATCTTTTTTCAAAATCCAGTGCATTTTCGACTATATTGTTGATCACATTTCTAATAAGCTCACTTCACAATTCTTAGACATTCTCATTTCTAGCAATGTCAAATTAATTCTGTGAGGAATTAACTGAATGAAGATTCTCTCATGGGAATATAGCCTTAAACTATACTTTAATAGTGAATTGATACTTTATAATAACAAATAGAGCTATAGCTAAAAGTTGCAAGTGTTGGCCCCTCCTGATTTCCTACTATCCTTTAATTAGTATTTAAGTACTTCTTTTAAAGATGATGATGGCTTTGAATTCTTTATCTGCTTATATTTCAATTCTCTAGGGAAACTTAAGTTAAGAGTTTATTATTATTAACTTGTAATTTTTTTTTTTTTTTGTTTCTGGGTTAGATTTCATTCTAATTCATTCATTAGACTACTTTATAATCATATTAAAATGTAAGCCTGGACTTCCTCCATCAATGGCAGAAAAAAACAGCTTGGATGGTGGGGGCTTTAGAAGCTTCTGAGTTTAGACTATTTAATATTATGTGTAGAAGTTTTGGTTTGCACTTCTTGGCTGACAAACACCTTGTGGATGGAAGATGCTTCTTTTCTCCCCTTCTCAGGAGATTTTTTTTTTTTTTTTTTTGCTTTTTGCTTTTTCTTACTGAGTCTTTGACTGTTTTTGTGTTTCCTACTATTCCAGAGAGTTTGGGGGGCTCATTCCAGGATATTTTGTGTTCATGAAGAGTGTCTTCAGTAATTCTTGGGCAGGCACCTTCCAGAGAGAGTTTTCCAGTGGCCTTTGGACTTGGCTCAGGAACTCCCATTTTGATTAGGTAAACCCTGGAAGAAAGACACTTGGAAAAAGCAAAAAACAGAAGTGGGCTAGGAAAGATAGAGGATTAATTTGGCCCAAGAGATAAGCCAGCTGAGAAAAGTTTGATATAAGTATTGTAACCCAGGTAAAGCCAAAAACTGATGAGGGGAGGAGACATTCTGCTGTAGTGCCACAGTTCTCTTTTAATGTCCTGACCCAGTTTCCAAACTTGTCCTAGTCAGTTAATCTGCCTCAGGTTATAACCATTCCCTCTTAATGTTTGATAGGATAAAGGTCTTATATCTTATATCTTAGGCTGAATTTCCCTCTTAATGTTTAATAGGATAAAGGTCTTTTTTTAGACATCATTAGAATATCTGGAACCTCTCCAGTACCTCCCTCCATCATGTTATCCTAGGTGCCTTAGGTCATCCCCATCCAGGTACCTCCCCCATTATGTTATTGTTCTTGTTAATCTATAAAAAATCCTGTATCCAATATTCAGTGCTGGATTCTTTGAGACAATAGTCTCATTCAGCCCTGGGACCAACCACGGATCTATTGGTCTCAGTAAATCTCTCCATTTAATAAATTCTGTATTGAATACTCTCTAATCTTTGTTTTGCTCAGCTTCTCTGACATTACACTGCCAAAAACTGGTTTGGTATCTGAGTGACTGGGATTGGGATTGGGAGAATCTAGGCAATTAGAAGGCACCCATTTCTTTTTGATATTGGAGAAAATCTTAAGATATTCACATTCTATTTTCCTTAGAGATGACAAGATACTGTGAAACCTGGGAAAGAAAAGGAACAATCTAAAGTAACTGGCTCTAAGAACCTGTATAGTATACTGAAAGATAACCTTCCCAATAATAGTCTTAAGAACAAAATGTACTGGGAAGGACAAAAAGAAAATGATTAAACACTGTTGTTTTGTTATGATGTAGGTGCCCCACTCAAATGAGAAGTCTTCTGGCCCAGGTATGAATCTTTGGAGGTTTAGAAGCCAAAAGGAGGCCAATTGATTTAAAACCATGAACTATTTCCTCTCCTCTTGGCCCTCTTTAGAGGGAGCTTAAGCAATAAGAAAACTTTCTACTCTCCATAAAGACTAGATTGCTAACTTGTTTCAATCTTGGGCTAGAAGAGCACATGAAGGATTTCCCACAAGGATAGAGGGAACAAAAAATCTGCTCTGTCACAGGAAAGAAGGAGTGTCAGTGGTTCATGGAAAGAAGCCATGCAGAGCCCTTGATACATTTTAGAGTGGGATTAGACAAAGTGGAATTAGTTTTCTTGTCAAATTGGGGAAGGGGAGGAAAAAAAGGCAAGGGTGGGGTTCCAGATTGTCTAAAAAAAAAAAAAAAAAAAAACAAAACTCTCTTAATTTGGGGTTTAAAAGGGAGAAATTTTATTGTACCTCTTACTGAAATTTTTGAATTAGAATATGCTGGGGTACTCACTTGGGGGAAATTCCTGCTAGTCCCAGAGGTAGGTGTAACCAAATTGTCTGTCCAATTGATACCACAGATTTCTCAGATTGTACCAATCAGAAGAATGTTGTTATTGAGAAAGGAAGAAAATGGAATCAATTCTGAGATTTGTGCTAGGCTCCATAATAGAGGCAAAAAAATAATAACCCCCATTAAGAGTTAAATTGAAGGACCCAATTACAGTATTTAGAGTCAGATCATATCCCATTGGAGGGAAAAAGAGGACTACAACCTTGGACAGTAGTCCAAAGAATGGATAGATTATTAGAAACTTGCATATCTCCCTGCAATACCCTAATACTACCAGTTAATAAGGGAGATGGATCCTATAGAGTGATGCAGAATTTGAGGGAAATTAATAAAATAGCCTTCACTTTTCATCCAATAGTACCAGATCAATATACAATAATGGAAAAGATTTTTGAAACCAGAAAGTGGTTTAGTGTTGTAGACTTAAAAGATGCCCTCTGGGCTTGTCCACTAGATCCTGAAAGCAGAGGTATCTTTGCCTTTGGATGGGAAGGGCTGGGCACTGGAAGAAAACTGCCTTAAAAGTTATATGTTCTGCCCCAGGATACACTGAATCCCTTAAGCTATTTGGGCAGGAAAATTTAGAGCTTCTCCAGTAGCCAAATCTTGCAATATATTGATGAAAAAGAGGTCAGTACAGTCTCCATTGAATTGCTAAACTACTAGGGAGAGAAGGGCTCAAAGTCTCAAAAGGATACTTGGGGCACCTAATTAATGAGTGGAGTAAATTTTATGTACTCAGTCCAGCACTAAAGTTATTGAAAAAGAAGGAGGGGAATGTTTATACCTGGGGGGTGGAGGGAATGCATGTTTTTAGAAAAAAATGGGGAGGGATAAAGTAAAAATTCTCTTATTTCCTGAGACCATTTCCATTGTACATGTGAATAGGCATCAACCTGATGCTAGAGGAAACCGTCTTCCAGATAAGGAAACCAGAAGGGTAGAGAATAAGGAACTTGAACAGATGATCCCTTGTTGGTCTTTATCTCCTTCTTTCCCCCAAGTCTAGCCATTGTACCTTTATCAGAAGAGGAGAACAATAAGACCGAGAGTTGGGAACCCATGGTACCTCTCTAATGGTCAGTGCTAAATAAGGCAAATATGAAGCAGATTTTACATTAGGGCAGCCACTGGGAAGTCCAAAACCTGAAAACCTATGTGATGAAGTCTTGATCTAGTTCATATCTCCTAGCCTGTATAATCTTGTATGTATGGTTGCCTTATTTGTCAAAAGACAAATAAGTCTGCCCTGCACTAGGCACCAATAGCAGGAAGGCCCACAGGAATCAGACCTTTTCAGATAGATTTTACTGAGTTGCCTTTGGTAGGTCACCTCAGATACCTGCTTGTCATAATGGACTGTTTGATCTTATTGGGAGAGCCTTTCCTAGTGACCCAAAATACTGTTCGGGTTGTTGATTTTATTGGACCAAATTCTTCTCAGATGTAGGATGGTAGAGAGGATAGACTTGGATTGGGGACTCATTTTACCTCTATGGTTCTCTAGTCCTTGGCAAAGACCTTGGATATTACCTGGGAGTTTCATATTCTTTGGCACCCTCCTTCCTTGGGTAAGGTGGAAAGAATGAAGCAGGATATCAAGAGGCAGCTAAATTAGCATTAGAATGTTCTTGGCCCTCCTCAGAATTAGGACCAAACCTCATAGTGATATTGGATTATTCCCTTATAAATTCCTCTTTGGACATCCTTGTCCAAGGAAAGGAGAAGGAAACTGGGACCCCATATATGACAGTAGAGATAAATTCCTCAGGAATTATGTGTGTTTTCTGATAAAATATTGACTGTGCTGCAGAATAAAAGGCTGAATTGCTCAGACTCCTACTAGGATTTTCTGAACACAAATTTCAACTTGGGGAACTGGGTGCTGATCTGGATGTTGAGAGAGTTAAATCACATTCCATCCTGGGAGGGACTTTTCCAAGTCTTGCTGATGTCAGACAGTCCTGTGAAGATCAAGGAAAGAGGATGGACTCATCACACTCAGACTAAGGACCAATTACCATTCCCATGTAGTAGTCTGTGGATTTAAACCATCCAGGTGACCTTCCACTGGGTGGATGTGATATAGGGGAGACAGCAGTGATTCTGAAACTCTTTTGACCTAATTGTGTTCTTCTCTGGCTCTGGTAAAAGTCCTCTGGCCTAGGAATGTAAGTGCCCTTGTTTGTCAATAATCATAAAATTATTATCCCTTAAATAATTCTGAAGCCCCTTGATCTGAGGGTACTCTTAAATCTACAATCTATCTATCAATAATTGTAAAAGTCCTCTGTCTTTGGAGGCCAATGCAAGCATTGCTGACTGTCAGATGGATAATCTCTTGGTCAATGATAACCAAATTCCTGAGACCACTCCTCAGTTCTACTCCTACACCATAAAATTAGCAAATAAGTAACATGAAGTTCCTAATCTCTCTTTTTCCTATAAATTTATCCTTTTACTCTTGGCTTTTTGCTAATCTCTTCTGGAGTTTAGTATGCTTTCCCTTCCTTACATCCACATAGGGGCAGACCTACACAAACACACACAGACTGCAGATGATATGCCTAAAGAAAAGTGTTTGTTGTTGTTTTGTTTTGTTTTTTAATGCTGAAACTAGGGTTTACTAGCTAGAATTTTTAAGGCTCATGTGTTCAAGCACACTGCTAACTCTACCTTGGATATCCAACAGTTTATACTCCTCCCTCTATCCCCTTTCTGCATCATTTAACCTGTTTTTTAATATTAAATAGTACTTTTTTTTCCCCTTGACCAAGAAGTAGGGGTGAGAATGGGAATGGAGCTTGGACTGAAGGTTTTCTATCACATAAGCTTAAATCTCTTGTTGGTGGACAGGCAAAAACATGGAAAAAACCAATCCATTGGTTAATTAGGGCAATATTTGATTGTTTAGGATATTGATACTATCTATGCCATTTCACAAGAAGATGGTGTCAAAATTAAAGTGAAGAGACAAATTAATTTTAAGTAGCTAGATAAAAGACTATCCAACATGAAGATATTGTACATAATGTATACATTTTGTAGCACTCCATTTTTAACATGCATGTGCATATGTACTTATACTGATTTATTCTTCCCTTCCAATACCCCCTAAATTAGTTATAGTTACAGAGCTCTGACTGCTACCAGTAATTTTACTTTCTGTGGAAAGGATCATCTCTCAGAAGTAAGAATTGTTGCAGAATTGAATTTGTTACTTTCAAAAGAAATTATCACTCTCTAAATAACACCCACAGAACACTAATAAAAGAAACATAAGTATTTATAATGGACTAGGATCTTATTTTTATTGTTTGCATCATGGTTTATTAAGAAATAATTGCTCCTAACAATATTACTTTGTGTGCACATTCCCAAAATAACTGGGCCATGGTAAACGTTGAATGATTTCATGCATAATTTCTTTCAGTGATAGTATATGCAAAGGAAAACAAGTGTTCTTCAATGATTAGTCCTCTTTAAGAAAGTATTTATCAATTAGGTTTTGAAAGCCTATTTCCAAAAGACTAAAAACAATGTAATTTTTCCAAGTTAAGCAAAACATGATTTGTTAGTTAATAATATTTCAACAACTTTTATAAAAATCTAAATGACTTTACCTCTAGGCTACTCCCCTGTGACTCATAAAATCCCCAATGTTCCAACACGTATATTTATGCTGCATTCTCATAGTGTTCTTTCCTTCTAATTTAAAATTTTTTGGACTTTATGCACAGGTTTTATATTAATTATGAATCACATACAATTAAAATGTCATTGTTTAGCATTTACTTATAGTTTGCTAAAAAGAAAAATATTTTGTTATCAAGGTTAGAAATGTTATTATATACCTTTCACATAATTCTGCTGCTTTTTCTGCTTTGCTCTTGCAAATAATTATGCATCTCTGGAATAACCATTTATTTTAATACTTATTGGAAGATTATGACTTCAGAATGAGAGTAATAATTATTGCCAATTTCTGAGATCCATTGGGAGATCCCAATGCCTTTGGAGTCTTGCTGCTTAGGAAATACCATTAGGATCCTTAGAAGACAAAAGTAATGGGTATTCATTAAAAGAATTATTGAATTAATATCTGTAGCCAAAATTAAATTCAAACATTCTCACAATAAATGACTTTTTATATTTTTATCACCCAAGTCTCCCAGTGTCCTTTTTTCTCCACATTCTGACAAAGAGCCACCCCATATCAAAAAGCATATTATTTAAAAAAAAGAAAAGACATAAAGATGAAGGACATCAACCAAAATGGTCAAGACGTCCAAAAATTTGAAAATAGATATTGCTGATTCATGAACTTCTACCATCTATAAATTTGTATTTAGTCTTCTCATTTTTTTTTTCTTTGGAGCCATGCTTATTTTTTGCAATTCTGCAATAATCTATTCTATTTATATTTCTGTAATCATTGTGTATAATGTTTTCTTGACTCAGTTTACTTCATTTTGCATTACTTCAGGTAGATCATTAATTGGATCCCTGTATTTATTATTTTTATAGCATAATAACATTGTATTATAGCCATCCACTATAATTTATTTCATCCTGTCCTTATTAATAGGTATCTATTTGCTTCTACTTGTTTGCTACAACTGAAATAAATATTTTGGTGCATATGAAAACTTTCTTCTTGTCAATGGTGTCTTTGAGTCATATCCCGTATCTGGGTTACTTTTAGTCACTTTATTTACATAATTTGTCATTTGCATCCAAAATGACTGAACTGATTCACTGTGATATGAAGCAGGTTTCCTCTCTCTCCTTTCCTCTTTCTTTTTCTCCCTCCTCCCCTCTAATTCTGTCTCTGTCTTACCTCTGTATGTGTGGGTGTGTGTCTCTGGCTTTCTGTTCCTGTTTCTTCTGTCTTCCTCTTTCTTATCCCTCCCCCCTTTCTCTTCCTCCTTCCATCTCTTTCAGAGCTCACATTCTAATGGGGAAGAAGTAAAATAGAAAAATCTCATAGTCCTTAAGGTGTAGTAATGTTGTTTCCACAGATAAATCATATGAGTTTCTGGTTTTGAATCATTTGACAGTGCCAAAGGTCTCTAATGATAAGGACTTTGTTTTCTGAGCCTTTAACTGATGTGGCTGTATCATCTGTAGAAGCTACTGCTAGGCTGCACATTTACATGGATTGCTCCCCAGAATAATGGCTTTAGTCACTCTAGTAGAAGCAATGCTATTCCAAAATCTCTCAGGTTCTGGGTCCAGGCCCTTTCTTCTTCAGGGTATGAAAAGTGATTATAGTAGACATGTGGTATTGGTTTTATTTGCTTGGCATAGGGGTGCCTCTTAAGCTTTCCTCAGGATGTTTTTCTCTTTCATGTACACTGGTTTATCGGCCTTGTGAATAGCATATAGTTGGCTCTTGGTAAAAATGATTGGCCCCCTTTCCACTGGTGTTGCTTTGTTAGATAATGGTGTGATTTCATCTTCTACATCTGTTATTTTGATTTACTTACTATTCCATTTAAAACAATAAAGCTGACTAATAGTCTATCATTTTTTTGTCTTTTCAAAGAACAAAAGTTTAGTTTTATCATTTCTAGTCATCACAGTTTTTTTTGTATTCTAATTTACAATTCTGTAATTTTTAGTAACTCCCTTTTTGTCCTGACTTGGGCTTATTTGTTAGATTTTAAAATTTTAAGTGCATATTAAATTTGTTAATTCTCTTATTTTCCATTTTGTTAAGGAATGTTTTAGGGGATTTTTTTTTTTTCCCTTCAGAAATTGCTTTAGCTGTTTCCCAGGAATTTTGCTATGTTGTTTCATCAGTCTCATTTTGAATATAATTGCTGTCCCCAAGGCCCATTGCTACAGCATTTTTTCTTTAGTCATGTAGATAAATACCCTGTTCTGGTGAAGACAGGGATTGATTTGGTAGGAGGAGAGCAGCCTTCAGTCTTCTTCAGGGCTCTTCAAGCTTCAACTTTCTTTAGGTACTTCTGTCTTCCAGCTTCAAGATTGAGTGTAGGTCAACCCTACTTTATGCTGCTAAAGGAAAGACTTTGGGAAGTCATGAGAGGAGCTGACAGTTTCCATCTTATCTTTATTTCTATTTCTTGATTAGATATCTTGGGAAACTTCCCTTTGGGTGAGATCTTGAACTCTCTCTCTTTGCTAACTTATTTTATTGCCAAGTAAGCACTCCTTTACTCTGTAACATGTGTTATTTATTCTCTTATGTGCACTTTCTCTGATTTCCATTTTGCTACCATTTCTTTTTTATTTATTATATGTATTCATTATGGAGTTGCTATTTTGTGGAAAGTCAGGTTAGTTAGATACAAAGCTTGGAGTCCTTTCCCCATCACTGAAAAATCCCAATCACTTACTCATATCACTAGACAACAATATTTAAGGAATCAGATAAATATAATTCTGTTATAGGCCAGAACTCTGAAACAAGGATTCTTACAAGGTGTTAAGTTAGTGGAATTGATAAAGACAATGGTTATCTAGTTTAGCATGGTGTTTAATAGTTCTCTAGTTCAGTGTACTTAATACTTAATATAGTTCTACAAGATTCACACCTATGATAATACAATTATAAGAAAGCATATAAGCTGGGAGCCTCAGCCAGAGTCAGAGCCAGAGAAGACAAAGGACTGGAGTTCTTGGAGTCAAGTTCTTGGAGCCAAGGAGAGAGATTCATTCCATCTTTGGTCAGGCTCCTGGTGGCCTGGCCTCCTGCACTTCTCCACTGAAACCAAGAGAAGGACCTCCAGAAAGCTAAGTAAAGCCTCAGGCAAGGAAACTACATTATAAATCATATAATAAAAGCCAGACAAGGAGACAAGACTTTGAAAGAGAAAATAAAGAATTTGGACTTTAACACCTGGCTATTCTTGTTGTGATTACTCTATTGAAAAGAAGGCTGCTCCCAGAGACCTCCAAGAGAACCAGAAGAACATTACATAATTCTACAATAGAGTACACTCTCTGTGTGTGCAGAATAGTGATCTCTGATTCTAAATTCCTGAATTTCTCTTCCTGGTAAAAATGAAAGTTTCCTTTGGAGAAGGATCCAGAGGAAAGAGGCTAGATGTATCTATTTTGTTTGCCTTTCAGTCATATATGGACATACCTGCTGTAGGCTGGGGGGGCATAGATCCTCATCACATGTGAACTTTGCTACATATGTGGTTTCCTTATATTTACATCAATTTTTAAATTCAATTTTATTAATGTATTTGTTTTTCACATCAATAGAATTTCTTCCAGAACTCCCCTCTCTTTTCCCAGAAAGTCATTCCACATAGTAAATGTTTTATTTTTAGTGAAAAAGGAAAGGGAAAAAAATCAATACATTGAAAAAGTGTGAAAATATATTCTGCATATGTGAACCTTCTAAGACTATAAAAGAGTTTGCATGTCTGCGTATGTGTGTGTGTGTGTTGGGGCAGCGGTCAGTGGTCTTAATATCTTTTCTTTGGGACTATTATAGAAAAAATATCCTAACCCTTTCCCATATAAAAGTGAGGAAAGTTTTTTTTTTTTTTTTTTTTTTTTTTCTTTAAAAGGTCTTGAGGAATTCCTCAAGACTTTGATGGCTTAGGGTACTAAGGACTAAAATTGTTCATGTCATTTCATTACATCAAAAATCAGTCATAAGGAGCTAGATAGATAGAAGGTGTATAGATGCTTTCTGCTAGTGAATGTGATGAAAATTTACTCAGCTGAATTTTTCAAGTGTTTCTCAGACATGAAATATCTCAAGGACATCCTCACTGAATATTCTTCAACAGTGACTAAATAAATTTAAAACATAATGATAATTCTTAGATGATCTACAAGAGTCTCATTTTATTCCAATATTGTACCTGAACTATGAAAGAAGGGGCCTGGCCTGAATCAATCCTACACTAGATGAGGAACCATGATTATTGCTTGTAATTTTGCAACATTCTAATTTGATTGTTTTGTGATTATTCTTTCCTTTTGCATTATTGTAGTAAAAGTGTATTTTTTTTCATAGCTCTCCTTAATTTGTTCATCATCAGATAATATAAATATTTCCATTTTTCTCTGTATTCACATTATTTTATTTCTCACAGATATTTATTTATATTGTAAATTTTTGTTTTTGCTTTTATGATACAATGATTGCAATTCCCACTTTCTTGGATTCACTTGATTCAATCAATTTTATTTCAGTCCTTTATTTTTATTCTTTGCTTATATTTGTTTGCTTAATTGTGCTTGTTATAAGGCACAGATTACAAGATTTTATTGTGTTATCAAATGTGTAACCTTTGTGTTATTGGGTTTTTAATCCATTCCCATTTAAAGTTATATATGTTAGGTAAATGTTTAACAATTGACTTTCTATAGGGGTAGATGTGATCATAGCAAAGTTTTTTGTTTGTTTGTTTATTTGTTTGTTTGCTTTTTTGCTGAGGCAATTGGGGTTATGTGACTTGCCCAGAATCACACAGCTAGATAGTGTTAAGTGTCTGAGACCAGATTTGAACTCAGATTCTTCTGACTTCAGGACTGGTATTCTATCCACTGTGCCACTAGCAGCCCCCATAACAAAGTTTTAAGTTTAATCTCTATCATTGACGTTTTCTTATTTTCTTAAGTCACAACAATCAACAAAAAAAGGAATCAAGTCCTAATTTGTATCATTTCCTGATTTTCCAAATATAAATGCTTTCACTAGAAATTAACAATCAACTCTTTCAAGTCAATCCAAACCAGCTCTAGCACAAATATACATACATATATATATATATACATATATATATATAGATATAGATATATAGATATATAGATATAGATATAGATATAGATATAGATATAGATATAGATATAGATATAGATATAGATATAGTCATATGTATTGTATGCATATAGGTGTGTGTTTATATGTTTGTGTTTTTATGAATATGTGCTTCAGCATGTCTGGCAATGATCCAAAAGATATCAAATTATTGTTTTAAAAATTAGAATAGTCTTTTTGTGTAAAATTCTTTCTTAAACTAGATATCTTTTTAGGTTGTTGACTTTGAATAAGAAATGCAATGAACAAGAAGACTTTCCTAAAATATATTCATACTGTGAATATAGTCTGTCTTTTTTTTCCTGTCCATGTTGGTTTAGTTATAAAAATTTAATATCAATCAGCCCCAATAAGGGAAATACTCCAGTTATGTAATAATAAGGAAAGATAATGAAAATACAAAATAGATCATTATTGGAAAATCATAGATCACAAATACATAAGTATATTAGCACCTGCATTTTAATCTGTAATGTCCCTTAGTGGAGGTTAAAAATAAATAAATATGTTACAGAGGATCACTTATCATTTGTAAAATACTCCCAGACTCCTTTTCTCTGAAACAGAAAGAGCCTAGCAAGTCTTATTATTAGTATATTCTAATTTTTTATACTTCACTAATCTGTTTCACCACCATTTGTCTAAGCATGCTGCCTACCTCTGAAGAACAAATTGCAAACACTATCCCATCTAACAGCATGGGGTTTTAAAAATAGATCTGACTTTTTCCCCTTCCTGGATAATGAGTATAAAAATTCTTTATACTTACAGCACGGGATAAAATTGAAAGATGTAAATGGAAACAGAATCAAAATCTAGTTGGCCATGTGAAAATCTTTTTTTCTTATTTATATGTGCAAAAGCAAGATTTCCCTATATTATTACTGAGAATTGATAAAGAGGCAGCACAGTAGATAGAACACTTGCTTTGGAATCAAGAGAGACCTACCTAGCTTCAAGTGCATCAAGATAATGCAAATAAAACTTCCTGGAGTTAGGAAGACTTACTTTCCTGATTTCAAATTTGGCTAGTTACTCAGTTTCCTCATCCATAAAATGAGCTGGAGAAGAAAATGACATACCATTCCTCTAGCTTTGCCAAGAACTCAAATAGGTTCACAAATTGTCAAACAAAACAGACTGTTCCCAAAGTAACTTCACCCCTCATTAGTGCTGAGTAATTCTCTCAGACCACAATTAAATTTTGCATACTATTTTGCATTAATAGAGGGAATTTCTTACATCATACATTGATGAAATGAGTTTGATAAGAAAAGGGATAATTGATTTTTTAAAAAAAATATTATCATTATTAAATTTAATTTAAGGGTTTTAATTAGAATGTAAAGCTAAGGTTATATCAGTTTATAGAACATGTGGAAAACATTAAGATTTGCCTATATATATATATATATATATATATATATATATATTTTTTTTTTTTTTTTTTTTTTTTTTTCCTAGTAAGTGCTTCAACTTCCCCAAGGGATGGATTAGCTTTTTTAAAAGTTAACATTCTTATACAAATAGAATGTTTTTTTTTTTTTTTTTTTTTTTTTTTTTTGCTTGTTTGTTTGTTTGATTTGAGTAGAATTTTTCCCCAAATATAAGCTAGAAGCTACTGGAGACAATGTACTCTATAAAAAAAAAAAAAAAAATGGTTTTCTTTTATTAAATTCCCAGGGAGTTTAGTCTTTGAGGATAATGAATTCTTACCAATATTTTACATAACTTAAAATTCCTGATATTGCCACTGGACTATAACCAGTATAAATGACGGTTTTTTGTTTTTCAACATGATCTTCCATTCTAAAACCTTAATTTGGGAGCTACAAGGAATCTCTGATACTAGCTAGCCAGACATCTGTCTCTTTGTGACTCTGTACTGTCCAAATGGTTTTCTTGAAGATTCTGAGACCACAATTGAATTCAGGAAGATGAATCTTCCTAATTCCAGGCCCAGCAATCTATTCAGTTCTTTTGCTCCCTACACAGTCATATTAAAGTAAAGAAACAGACATCCATAGAGGTTAAATTACTACCCTACCTTCACAAAAGTAAAAAGGCAACAAAGGAGTTTTCAAACCCAGGCCCTGTGATTCCAGATTCAGTGTTTTTTTTTGTTTTTTTTTTTTCCCTACCATAATCCTATTTACCTATCTACTTCTAGCAAAAACAATCCTTTTAACTGAATTTACATGGCAACATTCTCCAAATCTTTCCATTAGAATGGTGAGCTAGGCTAAACCTCAGCATGTATCTGCTGGTCCCTTCATATACATAAATAAAGAATCAACAGGGAGCTTTAACCTCTTTTGCCTGAGGGTATGCCTTAACCCACTTATGGCTAAATCAATAACTAGCAGAGATTTCTGACTCTCTTAGAAGTTATAAATACTTCCACTGGGGTTCCAAAGAGATCTAATGATGAAGGAGAGCTATTGAGATGCTTTATAGATTCCTGAAAAAAAAAAAAAAATGGGGATATTCCTCCTGGAGAGTTATCATAGGAACATGAATCCAGAATGGGAAAAGGCTTTGGAGATTATCTAGTCCAGTGTTCTTGTTTTATAGAACAGAAAACTGAGCAAGGAAATTATATGACTTCAGAAAATCACACAAATAAAATGCATCAGAAACAGGAGTTGAATGCAAGTCTCCAGATTCAGTGCTCTAGAAGAAAAGACTATCTTTAGGATTTTCATGTGTTGGAGGACATCAATTTTTGTGTTCAACATATTTTAACTTGGAGATATAATAAGGACGCTTCTGAAGGAAAAAAAAAAAAAAAGAAAAAGAAAAAAAAAAAGAAAGTCAAAAAGTGTAATATGCTCCAGAGGCTGATAAGAAAGAGAAGAATCTAAATAGGAATAAAGGAGAGACAATTGCAGAAAAAACCTATTCTATTTTTCAGCTGCCTTTAACTGAATAGAGAGGAAGGATCTAAGCATTGTATACTTTTATGCCTTCCCTCAAAATTATCCTATTTGGACTTGATATTATAGAAAAGAATAGGTCTGAATTGTTAATGTTTATGAAATCAGAGACATTGGATTCAAATTCCAGGTGTCACACTTACTACATTTGTGACCATAAGTAAGTTATATACAGTTCTCTCAATTTCAATTTTATTGTGTATTAAATAAGGTGATTTCCAAGATGCGTTTCAGCTCTAAGTCTATGTGTAATTTCATGGTCCCATGATGTCTGAAGTGTCCTCCAGACATAGATCATGTAGTCCTATAAGACTTATACTAGATATAATGTTGAATTGCTGGACATGCAGTTATTGGTATATTGTTAAGTATTTAACAACTAGATCTCCTCCAAACTGAAAAATACTTTTATGATTCAATTACTTTTTCCCCACTCCATCACAGTATTAGGTCTAGAAAAAAACAAAAATAATGAATCAAGCTTTGGTAGCAGTATTTGAGGATTTCCAAGTTGTAAATGTTTATAGTAGACAATTTTACCCACAATTCTCAAATGCTTATTGATGTTGAATTTGGTATTGGGAAAAATCTTGGATGGCATGACCTGAGATCATTTCTCTGAGTGGTCACCCTGGCCATTATATAACTCCTATCTTGGAGCCATGACCAAATCCTCTACAACATTTCAACCATGCTTCTGCCTCTCTCACCAATCTAATGTGACCAGACAAGATGTATGGACCCTAGTGACCCTATCTCTCAATGTCCTTATTTAATACCAAATTTATCATTATTTGAAACTTTGGGGGGATGTTTAACTTCCAAATTTACTTACTGTATTTTGCTTTCCCATAATAATAACCATAATTATAACATGATAATGAGGGGTTATGCTGCATTCACATAAAAATGTAGAGAGAGATTGAGATAGAAAAGATATGTTTAACATTTATCTATTTTGTCTCATTTTTGTTTACAAAGTTTTAACAGCAGGGACTGTATCTTCTTCCGGGGGGTGGGGTGGGGGTGGGGAGAAACACCAACAAGAAACAACAAAAATAAAAAATAAAAACCTCCAAACTTCTTCAAATGTTAGTGACTATCTCAGTAGTTTTCAGTCCTTTTGGTCACTCCATAATTATCACCTGGTGAAGATTAGCTCTATCATTTAGGAAGAGGTAGATAATGGTTGTTAATACATGCAAGAAAAATGAAACAGATGTTCACAACAAACAATTTCAAGGATTCATTCAAAAAATTTAGCTAAATACATCATTTGACACTGGGTCTAATAAAGTGAGAAAAAAAAATTGAGAAAGATGTGTTTGCAGAATACATGGTTTGGCCTAGATGTTAGGTAAATCCACATCCTTATTATGAACATAAAGGGGCTTTCTTCAGTAGTGTATCAAACACTTGTTTACACAAATGCTCCTTCACTGAGAAAAATAAAAGCAAGCTTACCACTTCTTCATGCCTGCATTTTCTCACATTAATTCCATTAATCTGGAAAGGAAAAAAAAAATTCTTGGTCTGCATCTTGTAAAGTGAGTTTGTATTTTTCTTTTAAGGACAAACTATGCCAAAATATACACCTACTATGTTTACATACCTGAAGAATGGCATCTCCTATAAAGAGCAATCCTGAAAGTTCAGCTACAAATAGAGAAACAATAAATTATTCCTTCATTTTTAATTATTATTATAATTCATTAATAATTAATTAGGTGTAATGATTAAGAAGGTTAATGTGAGTTCCATATATTCAAAATCAACTACTAAAATGAATTGGGCTTATTCATGTTGTAGAGAGTTCTCATTATTGAAACTTTCCAAGTGAAGTCTGGATGGTCATATTTTAGAAGACATTCAGGTCCAACTATTAGTCAGATTAGATGATCTAGGGGTCCTTTTCAATAAGCATAGATTCTGTAAATAACTTACTTTTTTTTTTTTTTTTTTTTAATCGAATGAAACAAAACATCCACAATCAGTGGGTATTATGTAGTAGGAAAAATTTTGAACTTGGAGTCAAAAGACATGGATTCCAGTCTTCCCTTTGCTCTTTTGTAAATACGTACTTCTTTATAAATTAGAGGGAAAAGCCACTCATCCAGGAAGGATTCAATGTAACTCATCTATTAAATATATATATTTTTTGGACAAATTGATTGAAATGAAGTCTAATGAGGTACTTTTCATTGGCTGCATTTTTGTAAAGTGACTCATTTGCCATCAAAAGGAAGGATAGAAGAAAGAAAGAAAATTAAAGACTTGATTTTCAAAGAAGAGACAAAGGCAAGAGACAAGTATAGAATTTCTGTATGTTCACAAGATAATGGGACAAGAGGAAAAGTAAAATAAAATGCAAATACAATGGAAAGAGGACTCATCCTGAATTCAGGGGACATAAGCTCAAATTCTAATTCATAATTATTACCTATGTGACATTGGAGAAATCATTTAATCTTTCTGTATCTAAGTTTCTTTGTGAACCAAATATCTAAACCTGAGTTCTCTTTCCAGTTTTAGATCTTTGCTTTGTTTCAGTGAAGTGATATATTAGAATTTTGCAAATGGATTTGCAAACTCAGGAAGTTTTTATAGGTATGAAAGAAACCAGACAAAATATTTAAGCTCTTTGATTCTCAGTTTCTGCACCTGTAGAATATAGACAACAGAAACAATTATTTAACAAGATAGTGAGGATCAAATGAGATTATATATATATATATATATATATATATATATATATATATATATATATATATATATATATATATATACACATATATATATATATATATACATATATATATATATATATATATATACCTATATACATATGCATATGTATATAGGTATATATATATATATATGTATATATATGAAATGCCTTGTAAAACTTAAAATACCATATAAATTTAAGCTATTATAAAAAATACATTTTTTCTTCCCAAGTGGTTTGCTGATCAGCATTTCTTTCTTTACACCATCTTCAGCAGGTCCTCATTTAAGTGAATGTTGATTAGAATAAAAAGCAAACTCTATATGCATAACTCTAGTGAATTTGTAAATGAGGGGAGCAGAGAATTCTAATATAGAGTGATGTTGGGAAGGGAAAAAAAATGCTGCATGCTTCCTTGAGTTGTCAGAAAAAATATGAGAAGGCACTTGACACTGATTATGAAAGATGGAATTTGTTCAAAAGTGTTTTGTTGATAGAGGGAAAAGAGAAGATCTAAGTACAGTGATTTAGGGGCCTGGAAAAAGAGCTTATTTATTATGTTATCTATAACTTTTGTGAATATTTTTTATTAAAAAGACACATTTAAGTTTGATTTTTTTTTTTTTTTTTTTTTGGCTAAGGCAATTGGGGTTAAGTGACTTGCCCAGGGTCACATAGCTAGGAAATGTTAAATGTATGAGGTCACATTTGAACTCAGGTCCTCATGACTTCAGGTCCAGTGAGCTATCCACTGCACCATCTCGCTACTTGGAAAGTAGTTAGAAATAATGTTAGATTAACACATACCTCTTTGTTCTTTGGAAATTTTTGAAATTACTACTGGAATGTTATGTTCTGCTCCTCCCTGGAAAATAATATAAAGAACTGATTATTTAAAAGTTTAAAACACATCCATAGCTAAGAAATTAGCAACTAATTCACAATATTCATTTATCATGTTTTCAATGAGTGAGTGGGAAATGAAACAACAAAAAAAGTGTCCTACATATTTCATTAATATTTTGAAAATGAGTGAAAATAAATGAAAATTTTTTACATTTTTACTTTTAAATAATATCAGATAGGATCAAAGTAGCATGTTAAGAGGGTAATGTAAATATTTTGAGATAGAAATATAAATTTTTTTTATAGTTGCCTGTCATTTCTTCTTATTAAATTAATTGCTTCTGAAGGTACATTAAATAATTTAAATTACAAGATTACTGCATTGAGTTTTAAATGAATAACATTGATTTTTAAAAATGTTTTATGGTTCATTTGAATTTCATGACTAATTGCTTCAACATTTCAATATGTGTACATAAGCTGTCAAAATAATACAAAAACAAAATGAATGCTTTGTGATCAAAATAGCAAAAGAGATATGCTTTACAAATTAAAAACAAACAAAAAAAATCAAACAGTTAACTTAAAAAAATAGCTTTGCTCATGAAACTTCTGCTAGTCAGTTACAAAACCTTACCAAAATAGATCAAACATCATAAGAGTAAAAAAAAAAAAATAGTGGAAACATTTAATAGAGAAATGTTAGAAGTTTATCAGTTACACAATGGAGTTATCCTTTTTTTCCCCAGAATTTGAGAGTATGTTTTGTATTATTTTCCTCCAAAATAAAATCCCTTCAAAACAAACCTTTCTTACTTAAAAGAACCCATTACCAACCATTTGGCAACATGTTCACATTTCACTTTAGTAAGCTTTTATGTATGAAATTCCCTCTCATAAGTAGGCAAAAAATTCCTAAAGGGCTCAATTTCTTTTAATAAACTGCTTAAGAATTATGTATAGGATTCATTGGAAAGCTTTGCCATAAGACCTTCCCTTTGCAGAAATTCCTTCCTCAGGATACACAGGTGCTTTGTAATTCTATTAACTCTATAACTGAATTGAAATTTAGAGCATTACAAGGGTAGGTTAGTTCATGCAATGCTGCCTAAGCATCCTGAAATCACCTCCACAGAACATCAAGCATATGTTCAGAAGCAAATCTTGTTGATAGGTATCCTCCCTGATATGCTCATAATGGATTTTTCAAAATAGTCACTTAAATTCACTTTTCACTGAACTCCAATATTGTGACACTAAGTGCCTGACTTTACTTTGCTGCGGTTCCTTACATAAATGTAATTATCACCAACTTCCTCATGGATTATATTTTAAGAGTTCATTTGTAATTTGAGGTTTTAAATGCTAGAACCTATTTTATCTATGGAACCAATATAAGAAATTGCGATTGCATTTCTGAGCCAAACAATTTTAATGCTAAATATTACAGCTATTAAACACTATTCAGATTAGCTTGATACTAACTGCTTACTAGGTTTATTAATAGTACTTTCTATTATGAGTGATGGACAATGCAGTGTCAGATAGATGAAGAGCTGAAGGAGAAGAAAAAATGAGGAAGATGTAGTCAAGAGAAAAAAACAGGAATAAGATAAGGAAGAAGGGAGCTTCCATTGGGCTGGAACCAATGATCAAAACTGCATAATTATAAATTTGAAGTTGAATTTGAATAATTTTAACTATTTCAAAATTATTATTAATTTTTTGGTACAAATTGCTATTGAGCTGTATTATTTTTTGTTGGTTTCCTACATTATTTTTCCCCCTAGTTTCTCCCCGTTTCTTAAAGCTCCCACTTCCCATGACACTAATGTGTTCATTATGTGTCATTGAGAGTATCCTCTCATGCCTACCTTATCCATCAAGGTGATCCATGCTCTAAAATCAATCAATTCTCAATCTAGGCAGTCTTCTAAATGGACTTGGAATGAGAAGGCAGGTTAAGAACCCTCCATTAACCAGCCTTTTATTACTTAGTCACCAATTGATCTTGGATGACCAATTTTGCTATCTGATCCTAAGTTCCCCTATTTCTAAGGTAGTAATGTTATTTACTTGTCTGAGTTGTTATGAGAAAAAAAGCTGTTTTTAAAGTATTTTATAAATGCCAGGTACTGCTATTCTTCCTTTAGCACAATGTGTATCCTCTAGATTCTAGCAGAAATTTTATTAGATGGAACTAATTTATTTTGCTGAGTTTTACTAGTCCAAAGGGATCAACAGTTACATTTATATTAGTAGATATTCTGTTCCTCTATTTTTTTTTTTTTTTCTTTTTTCACTCTTCTATGGGAAGATAGTTTATAGGGCCAATAGTACTTTGGGTATGTCTGTGTCTATGTATATGTATGTGCGTTTTCTGTTTTATAAGTTGATTTAGCCAATAAACAAAACAACATCAACATCAACACAAAGAAAATAAATATTAATTATGATCAATCTGTCAATTATCTTCTCAGTTTTTGAATGGGCTGATCCAAAGACAAAAGGTAAAAAGATTATTGTTAGGTCTGTATTTCTAGCATTTCCAGTTTTAAGGTCTATAAGAGCTCTCCCTCTACTGACATAACCTTTAGATGAGGTTTTGGAAAAGAGTTTTCATGGAAATTATATCCACTATGATAGATATTCCTGATTTTCAAAGGCTTCTTTGTATGTTTTACTTCTAACTCCACATATTTTTCTAAGATCTTTCGTTTATAAGATAAAATATTTAAAGCTGGAAAGAACCTTAGAGGTCACCTCTTCTGATCCCTTCATTTTTACAAATTAGGAAATTGTTATGCAACTTGTCAAAAATCACATACTAAGCAGTAGTACTTGGATTTGAATACAAGCCCCGTACTTCCCTTAGTGGGGAAGGATGGAGAGGGAATAGTTGATATTTATATATGTATACATCAGCTATAAATTAAAGAATACTTATATTTAAACTTTGGTTGTTGATTGATTTTAAATGAATATTATTTTTCATTGATTTCCATTATAAAATAACAGGAAGTTTTTATAAAGGTTATTCTTCATAGAACTTCATTTTAATTTAATTTTCACAAATTGTTGGCCCCTTCATACCCATCTCAGAAATATTTTTGTATAGTTAATCTGATATCATAAAATGTGACTTTTCTCCTATAAATCTATATGTGACACCAGAGATTTTCCTCTACCGACACAGCCTTTAAATGAGGTGTTAGAGAAGGGCTTGAATGGAAATTATTTCCACTATGATAGATATTCTTGATTTTAGAAGTCTTTTTTATATCTTCTATTATACATATGAGTGGTAGGAAAATATATATCCATATAGCTCTATCTGTCTGTTATCTAAAAGTTATGCTGCTACAATATGTTATTATATAGCACAAAATCATTATAATTGTAAAAATCACCTCAAGATTAATGGTTAGGCCTTAAAAAAATAATGTATCATTTGTTTTTTTTCTATATGTTTAGAATCTCATAAAATTTGTGAGGGATGATCTATGCTTTCCCAAAATAATTTAGATATAGTCTGACATAGTCTTGATGTTATAATAACAGACCATTTCCCAGTAAGGTATATTTTTCATATTTTACATATGAAGTGACTCCTGAATAGAGTTTAAAAACATATTTATATATATAATATATATGCATATATGTATATGTAATCTATTTATACATATGTATGTAAAATATAGTTTTGGGCAGAAAAGATATGTGGACCATTCTTAGTTAAACCTCAAATGAAAGTATGGCTATTCTAAATAATCTGTCAACTTTGTCATAATTTTTAAGAAATGTTTATTTTGCATCTTTTTTTGTATTATATTATGAGGAAAAGAAAATACTGATTTGGGTTCCATCTTCTTACCCAGGAAGAGAGAATTTGGTGTCTCATGATCAAAGACTTATATCTAAGCAGGACATATCAGAAGAACAGTAACCTACAGAGCACAGCAAATGGAATTAAAGCTGAGCATATAATATATTATTCTATGTAATTGCCATATGCTACAGATTTTCCAGAACTGCTTTGATTTTCAAAGATTTAGATTTTTAGACCTAGAAAGGATCTTAAAGATAATCTACACCAATTCCTTTAAAATGAAGAAGTCGAGGACTGTTGAACTGAAAGGAATTAGCAGAAAGTCATGTAGCTGCATAAAAAAGATGCAAACTCAGGTCTTTTAAATCCAAGTTTAGTACATGCTTTTCACTATATTACACTGCTTATAGAAGAAAAAAGAATGTGCTTTCAGTGAGTTTCTGTAGTAATAACACATATTGAACCATGTGTTCTGAATTTGCATTGTAAAAGCTCAGTCACCATACTACTTGCTCCAAATCTCAGCAATCTCTTTTTATTGCCATTTGCTTTGTTTCTTAAATATCAATCCACTAAAGAATAGGGGGATTTTTTTTTTTCTCGGATTGGTTTGTAAAGGGATTGACTTAAAATTGAACAAGACAAAATAGTGATAAAGATAAAGGTACAAAGCAAATTTACTTCCTAAGTGACTAGAATTCTATCTAATACTGATAAAAGATATCTAGTAACTTCTACCAATGTACAGGTCTCATCAATAGCATCTTCATATTTCTTTTCTTCCCATTTTTTTATTTTCCCCACTGGGAGTCTGCTCCTAAAATCATGTGAAAAAATGTCTAAAAGGAAAATATATGGTGTTGGACTTCATTTAGACATATAGATGAAGGGAGAAAATGGAAATTATTGTAAGGGGCTTTCTTTATGGAAAGAAAAGTGATGCCAGAGAATTGGTCCTGATATTAAAATAAATGAAAAATTTGGTGGACTTCTCAAGAACAAAGATGAAGATATTGTTGCTGAAAATTAAAACCTAGTTTCTCGTATACAACCATGACAAATGGAATTACCAATGTTAGATATGAAAATCTTTGTGAAACTTTTGAACTTCATCTTTAAATTTTATTTTTTTTTGTTTTCAGTTTCTGCAAATATTGCTAGTAGAAAAAGCTTTAGAAAATTAAGGGAAGGGGAAATCTATTTTAGTTTACTTCAGGGATAGGAGAAGGAAGCTATAAATATGTGTTTTTGTGTATGAGAGAAGAAACCCGATTCTGGAATAGCAGATAGTGACAGTAGCAAGAGATCAGATTAGTCCATAGGAGAAAAGAAAAGAACTTCTTAGTGGGCTAATCAGAACTAAAACTTTTTTTCTTTTTGAAAATATTGTCAAACTTCAAACAAATGACTTACAAATAAATTTTTGGAATTTAGATCATTTATAAATTGGAGCCTCCATATAGGTAATGTTATCTTTTGGAGGAAAAATTATTAGAGAATTTGCATGCATTCAGTGCAAAAGTTTACCTATTGCCATATTAACCCATGCACATATGAAAAAATCTATACCATAAAATGAAAACAATGTCAACATCTCTTTGCCTGTAGGACAATGTCAAAAAACTGCCAATGTTATTGTTTTCACAGAAAAAAGGGATATATTAATTTAATTTTTAAAACAGAATGGATACTTGACAATTATTCAAATTGATTTTTTTTAAGTGAAAATTTCTTAGTTTGGGGGTCATTTTATTTGTCTATCAGTGAACCAAAAACAGTTAAAAATTTTTTAGGCTACATAATTATGTTATATAGGACTGTTAAATGTCCCAGTGGATAGAATATCATCCCTGGAGTCAGGAGGACCTGAGTTCAAATCAAGCCTTAGACAATTACTGTGTGACCTTGCACAAATTACTTAATCCTATTTACCTCAGTTATTCATCTGCAAAACGAACTGAAAGATACCACTCCAGTATCTCTATCAAGAAAACCCCAAAAGGGATGACAAAGTATCAGACATGACTGGAAAAAACTAAACAACAAAATATGGTAATATTTTTATGTTTCTTAGCACTCTTACTATATTCCCTTTTAACCTTATGCCTCCTTTGGAAAAGCAGAAGGGGGACCCAGAGGATAGGAGGGTTTTTTGTGTTTTTTCTTTACTTTTCATTAAGTCTATTGGTAATGAGTCTTTCTATTATGTAATAACATGGACAAGCAGTTATGAATGGAATAAACTTTGCATTTTTGAAGGAAATACAGATATATTTGGGGTCACAATTACTGAAGTACCATAGTATGAACTTGACTATGGTTTGTATTTGAATGACTCCCTCCAGTAGGTGTTTTATTCATTCTTATAACAATTCAGTTTTGAGAATTAAGAGCAAGAACTATGAACATAGTTGTATATTCTACTGAATATTCTACTGAATATTCAGTATTTTAAGAAAACACTTCTATCTCAATTATATTTTATTTTATTTTAATATTGCACAAAATCTTAAAATTTCAAAACAAAATCAATAATATATCCTTTTAAAAGATGTTAGAAAATATATCAATTCAAATAATTCTATTTCCATGTCTTCACTTAATATACTCCTTTATCTCTGATTCTGTCTTTTGGTCTTTCTGTATTTATCAGTCTTTCTCATTATCTAGGGGTCCTCTTTGTTTATGACTCTACCTCTGTTTATCACCTTCTCTACTTGACTCTCTCTTTCTTTTCTCTCCCTCTCTCCCTCTCTTTTTCTCTGCCTCTCTGTGTCTTTGTCTCTGTGTCTCTGTCTCTTGCTAACAATAAATATAAACATGCGCACATAGACACAAACACACACACACAGCTGAGTGATCTACTTGGTTCATTGAATTGTCTTTTGTATTGTAATGATTAAGGAAATATGTGTTAGTATTTTGGAACTTAAATTCAAAATCCTTTTATCTTAGAGAGAGTCAAAATTGTAAAGAACATCTGAGCAAATATTTTAGAGAATAAAAGAAAATAATAAAGGGAAAGAAAACAAAGTAGTTAATTTTGATAACATTAAAAGGGAAGGAATGGTAAATCTAGTGAAAAGTTTGCCTATGTCTTTACCATTAAAAACAAAACAAAACAAAACATTTTAGGTCAAATGGTAGAATTTTTTTTCCACCTTCACCTGTTTTCATTTATACCCTACAAATAAAAACAGACATATTTTCTTTTTCTTTCACCTACATTTCCAAATATATACCTCCCTTTCCCCCACCCTAGAGAGTTATCTCTTATAAGGAAAACATTAAAAAGAAAGAAAAACAAAAATATTTCATAACAGTAAATATCATATTAATAGTTAACAAAAGTATGTATTCTTTCACACTTATAATCTCCAACCTATTCAGAGAAATAATGTGTGACAAGATGCAATGTGGTGTGGTAGAAACAAATTTGAGGACCCTGGTTTATATCCTACTTTTGGAAGTTACAATTGTGTCACTTTGAAAAATTCATTCTATTTCCTTGGGACTCAGTTTTCTCCTTTGTTAAATGAAGGAGTTTGGAACAAATGATATATGAAGTTCCTTTTGTTTCTAGATTTATGATCCCAGTAAAGGTGACTATTCTCATTGCTTCTTTATACCCATGTCTACCTACCAAATTGTTTTAAGAACTCAGAACATTAAGTATATTTTGGTTTTCCTTAATAAATATGGTTAAGGAAAAATGTTTATGATTTTTAAAATAATTCTGAAAAAAATAAACTTATTTTTGAAAGATGAAAGAAAAAAATATAATGCAGCATTATTTTAATTGTGGCAAAAATATGGGTTATATATGAATGCTGTGGTTCTTTTGCTATATACATTTAAACAATTCCATAATCTATACTTTCTACTTATATTACTTTATTTTTAATTTATTTTATTTTATTTACATTGCAAATAAAAAGAATGCAGTCTTTTATAAATAATACTGGCTGGTATGTCCTATAAGAAACAATAACTGATGAGAGTGAGAAGGGGGAAAAAGAAGCAAAAATTATATTTTATTTATTGATGTAGATTGCTTGAAACAAAAATAAATGTCTACAAACTTTTAATAAAAGAAAATACGACTTTAAATTTAGAATAGTTTAAAAAATACTTTAATCACAGATGCCTTTATGTTTGAAATTGAAAGATGCTCATGACAGTGAGAAAATATCCATAGCAACAAAATTAGGGAAGGGCCAAATTCATGTTATGTTAAGAATAGCTGAAGGAATTGTCTACTCTGAGTGTCAGAACACTGGTGAAAAGAGTGCATCAACAACTAGCTTCAATGATTTCCAAGATTTGTCATGTGGAAAAAAATATTATGTTGGCCTTTAGATGGCTCAGTGGATAGAGTTCAGGGCCTGGAGCTAGGAAGACACATCTCCCTGAGTTCAAATGTGACTTCAAATACTAGTTCTATGATCCTGGACAAGTCCTTAACTCTGTACTTCAGTTTGTCACTTAACTCTATGTAGTTCAGTTTCCTTACTTTTAAAGTGAGTTAGGGAAGAAAATGGGAAACCACTTTAGTATCTTTGCCAAAAAATCCCAAATGGAGTCACAAAATCAGACCTGATTGGAATGACTACATCATATGTATATGAACATATAAATATGTGTTACTACATAATGGATGAAAAATAACATGAAAAAGGAATTAGACATATTTAGTTTGATGCTAGAAGACAGATCTAGGGATAAAGTATAAATGATGAAAAATGGCAAATTCAAGGTTGGTATAAGGAAGAACTTTACTATTAGAATTCTGGGACTGTGATGGGCTGCTTGGGAAGTTGGTAAGGCTCCCTTTACTTGGTAACTTTTAAGAAGGGTTAAATAGACATGTCAGGTATGTTTTGAGATTCAATATTTTGCACATATGGGTTGGACAAAATGACATCTGATACCCCTTCTAACATTAAAATTCCCATATATCCAATTAACTGTATTAAAGGGCAAGCTTGTTCCTCATTGCCACTTCCAGAATTTTTCTTAAGTAGCATCACTAAGCAATTATTTTATTTTTTATCTTTACTCCAACTCCTGGTTTTATGTTAAAGGATTTCAAGAATATATGTGGATATCTCTTCAAATACACTAAGTAACCAGTTCCTCAATAGACTAGACTTTTATGGTTATTTTTTTCACTTCCATGAAAGACCATGATGATTATACTTATCACCCAAAAGTATTTCAGTCTCATGATTATGAATTCTCCTCCTAAGTCAATTATTTTCCCCTGCTATGACTCTCCAATCTCCCCATCACTCAGTATTTTCCCCAGTCATCACCTCTTTTCTGTCTACAATTTTTCTTTTCGTTCCCTATCTTTGCACCTAATTTCATTTTGCCCTATTCTTTGATCTTGGATTTCTTCTAACCTTCCACCATATGACACCTCTACTCTTACTTATATGCTATCAAATGAACTGAAGGAAGTCATGAAATTATACTAGATATTGTCATAACAGGACTAATTTCCTTTCCCCTCTAACCTACAAACTTTTTTATTACTAGTAAGAATACCATATACACCCAGTCACATTGACCCACAACATTTCTTCTTCAATTCCTCAGGTATAATTGACCCCAGAGACTCTAGCTGTTGCCAAACTAATTTTTACCTCCTCAACATTTTTAGCATACACACATTTTCTCCATCTATTACTCTATTTTAGGCTCTTTTTACCACTCACCTCCATTAGAAAATGTTTGCACCTCCATTACAAAATGTTTCTTAAGATTTTCATTGCTTCTAATCTCTTCCACAAGTTGACAAAATGACATTTTCTAATGCAAAGCTTCTTCAACTGTGGGTCAAGAACCCACAAAGGGTCATTTAATGATGTGGGGATCTTGAAATTATGATTTTTTAAAATCATCAAATGGTTTATTCTTATATCTATTTTATATACCTATATATACTTGGGGTTACATAAAATTTTCTGGGGTGAAAAGGGATCATGAGTAAAAAAAAGTTTAAGTTTAAGAAAAAAAAAGTCAAGCTTCCTTCCTCTTTGCTACTCAATAATATCTACTGACTCCCTGATACCTGTTGGATCAAATATAAATTTCTCTGGTCTTTAATTGTCTTTTTAATGTGTTATTAATATAAATATAATTGTATAATAATAAATAATAATATAATGTGTTATTAAACAAAAAGAAAAATGCAAGGGCACAACTTAATCATATTTAAAATGATCACTTCTTTCCCCAAAAAAATAATGTTTTCAATTCCATGATCCAGAACCATACTGTCATACCTGGTTTTAAGATATACATATTTATATCTATATATATCTCATGTTTGTTTGATTTGAAGTTAGGAAAATATGATTTTAACTCCAGCAGCTGATAATTTTTATCTTTATGATCTTTTGAAAGCTCAATTTCCTATGGAATGCCCTTTATTAACTATAAAATGGGACTAATAATATACATATTACACCTACTTTATAGGGTTGGTACAAGGCTCAACTTAGATAATATATATAAAATATCCACAAAACCTTAGGTGAAAGAGGAAATTTGCCTCAATTGTTACCTAGCCTAATTCATTGAATGGATGCAGCCTCAGTCAAACTGAGACCTATTGAATAGTTTAGCTTAAAAAGGCCAAGGACTACCACTACACCCAAGGCCATCCCTAGTTATCTTGATCTGTATCTGATCACTGGACTCAGATGGCTTTGGAGGGGAGGGTGAGACAGGTGACCTTGCATAGACCTTCTTCACTTAAATCCAGTTCACTTGTATGTCATGGCTTCTCTCTAATTTCATGGTTCTCCTCAAGAAGGAGGACAAACAACAAAACCTGAGCCATTCTATAACATTTAATAATAATAAAGTCATGGCATAGTAGAAAGAACACTGCCTGTAGAAATGAGTTGTGATACCACCTGTAATTCTTATTATCTATATGATTTTTGACAAGTCAGTCAGCCTCCTAAGATATTTCTTTGCTCAATTACAAAATGAAGGACTTAAGATAACCTTCAAAGTCCCTTACATCTCTAAATGTATGAACTTGAACTCTGTATTACACTACAGAGTTTGAGATAGTACACAGATGGAGATAAAACTGCTGCCTACCCAAGAGAATATTAAGCATGCTTGTATATTTGAATAAAGGGACTACATAGAGAACATACTAAGGTCGATGAAGATGGAAGAGATGGTTGAGCATGAGCAAGCATGGACTTTTCAATAGCTATTGGACATCTCCAAGTTGCAGACATTAAAGAGAAACCACTATCATCCTCAACCCCAACTATGCACTTATACATAGACATTCTCTTCCTCTCCCTTTCTTTTTATGTCCTTTAAATTCTAGTGCTTATAACCAAAGAGACTGCTGAAAACAGACTCCCCTTAGTCAGTTCCCTTTTTGATTGAGATAAAGTGTTTTATTTTGTTATTAGCCAAAGAAATCCTTTACTATTGTGTACTGTTTGGTGTATTTTAATCTGTATTGTAATTATGAGTGCTTCAGCTTTTTCATTTTCTGTGTAAGTCTGTTATCTATGACATGATATTAGAGGAATGATTTACATTATTTCCCTCTAGGTAATATAAAAGAAGGGTAGGAGAAAAAGACTTTCTCATAAGCTGTATTTCCTACTAAATATGGTAAGGAGGAACCAGCATGATCCTGATATGTGTGACCAATTGAATTTAAAACACACAGAATATTACACAAAATATTAAAGTTTCAGATATAAATTGATGTAAGGATTGCAACTGGATGGTGTGTGGAGAGAGGTGTGTGTGTATATGAGAGAGAGAGAAAAAGATAAAGAGAAAGAGAGACACAGAGACACAGAGAGACAGAGACAGAGACAGAGACAGAGACTCTCTTTGGCAGAGAGACAGAGAGGGAGAAGGAGGAGAAGGAAGTGGAAGAAGAGGAGGAGGAAGGCAAGAAGAAATACAAGAAGTAAAGAGACAAGTCTTATAGGGTATATAATGAATGTGAGAATGCTGATTTTTTTTTTTGAGAATATAGATTTTCTAATGTAAATCTACAGAGACATCAGATTTTTCAATACCTGACACAAATACCATTTCCCATTAGATTCCCAAACTCTGAATATATGTAATATGAAATGAATACCTTTTAAATATTAAGCTTTAAAAAAGACTGAACTATACAAAATGCTGCTGTTAAATAGTTCAGTACATTTCAGTTCAGTTCAATTAAAAAGTTCAATATATTTTTTAAGTAAACAATATTCCTTGGTTTACTTCTACATTGTTTCATTTTAATACACAGTTCTTTAGAATGATAAAGTTATTCTGAGTTTCCATTAGTTGTGTGTTAAATGAGGCACTCTATATTAAAAAAAATTAGAATAACATTCTCAAGTGGTGTGCATATTATGATAGTTTGACTAAGTAAAGTGGGAAGAATGCCAGTGCAATACAATTACTCTTCCAAAATAAGTCAATCATTTCCACATAATTTTATATAGTCACTCAAACTCAAGTTGTATATTCTTTTCATATGCTTAAAGTGCCTCCTCAACATTCTTAGATGGATTTGAGCATATCAGGACAATTAAAATACAAATCCTTGCAGCATAAAAGGACTTTCTTGTCCTTAGCTTGACTTAATGTTTAAAAAAATCTGAGCAGAGTATAATTATTTGTTTTCATGAATAGAAGACATCTGCTATATCAAAAAAGAAAATCAAAGAACCAAGTGAAATTAAAAAAAAAAATCCACCTGGAAATTTTCTTATAATAGGTAACACAAGGCAAATACACATTCATCTTTCTGAGTTGCTTTTTATAAGGTCAGCTAAAATCACATATTCACACAAATGGTAGTTTTACTTTGCAGGTATATTTTTAATTTATTTTTTATGCTTTGAGATATTTCTTCTTAGTTCTTACCCACTGCTATAATAATGAAGATGACTATAATAACTGAGAAGATGAAAAATTCATTTCTTTTGTGTGTACTTAAAAGGTTGAAATCAGGTATGATTGTTAGTCTTTTCTCTCTCTTCAAATTTATCATGCATATATTTACCAGTTTACCCACTATATGCCCCCAGGAGAATATAAATTACCTGAAAGCAGGGGTTCTTTGTAGCTGAATTTTGTATCCCCAATACAAATATAAAAGCACTAGACTTTCAATATGATAGGGGCTTAGGGTGTGTTTTTGTTCTTTTCTTCCTTTCCTTCTAGTCTTTCTGCCTTCTTCCTCCTTCCCTCTTTCTCTCTCTTTTTCTCTCTTTGTTCCCTATCTCCTTCCCTCTTTCCTCCCTTCCTCTTTATCTCCCTCCCTCTTCCCTTCCTTCCTTCCTTCTTCCTTCCTTCCTTCCTTCCTTCCTTCCTTCCTTCCTTCCTTCCTTCCTTCCTTCCTTCCTTCCTTCCTTCCTTCCTTCCTTCCTTCCTTTTATTTTTTAGTGGAATGAATTGGATACAAACAATCTGATTTTGTTTGATTTAATACAATAGTGATAGTAAATTAAATAAAGTAAAGTAAATAGTAATACCATTTGTTAAATCTTTTTTTTTTTTAAAGAGAAGGTAATGAAGTAAATTGATAGTGATCTCATTACTAAATAAATATCAGAGAAAGAATAGCAACTTCAGTTTTATTAATGAATGAAAATGAATGAATAAAGGAGGGTCATCTGATCAAATGAGATAATATTGCTAAAGCACTTAGCACATAGGAGGTTCTATATAAATAAAAGTCATTTCCCAATCCCTCTCTTCCTCTTATCTTCCTCTTTTTCTTAGAGCTGTTACTAAACTGACTCTCCCATTGACTTGCCTTTGTAAAATGAAATTTTATTGAACTTTAAATCCATAATATAAACAAACAAAATTAATCAAATGAAATTTGACTGTCATATCTTAATGGATATGGACCATATTGGAAATATCTTTCCCCTGTTTCACCCATTAATGGGTACAACCTGTGGTATATTCATTTATTACAAAATGATACATAAAATGCCCTTGGTTTTAGAGTAGAAAACAAAGATGGAATCCCATGCCAGAGAGAGGTGCAAATCCCAACTACTTTTTCCCCTCAACTCACTCAATTAAAATAAATGTTTTATTTGATATTTTGGATTGTTTAGCCCAATTTGTTCCCTAAGTCAAATAGGAAAGAGTGCTTCACAGCCCTCTTCTGCTTTCTTCTTTATTCACAAAATAAAATGCATGATAAGGCAGGCATTAGAGCATGGCCTATGCGATGATAGACTGAAATGACATGCTACCTTTATGCTTAATCCAAATCCTCCTATAGTTTGTCTTCTAATGGTCACCGTTCTTTCCTGAAAAAGAGGGTTTTTTTTAAAGTGGTTAGTAGATTCTAATACTGTACTTACATTTACATTTCTATTCTCTTGCTTGGTTATTTGATAAAGTAATATCAGAATTTAGATTCTTACAAGTAAAAAGATTAATTTTAAAAGTTATAATAAAACTAATAACCTAAATCTCAAATTACTGAAAAATGATTAAATTGTTATTATACTTCATTGTAAATTTAAAAATTAATCTCTATTCAAACCATTTATGCTCATATTTCAAAATATAATGCTTCTCAAGCCTCCTCATTATATCATGTTATACTTTCCTGATAGCACTTATGAGGCTCATTTTTTACATTCACCCAACTACTGGTTATCCACAGTGGAGACCACATAGCAACCAGGGATAACCAATCTACCACTGTTTGATCAAGTTTCAGCTTTGTGTGGTAAAGGTAAAAGAGTAAGGAATTAAGACTAGGGAGAGAAGTAGTTGAGAAAAAAATAATTATATATTTCTAAATGCATTTTTTTTTGTATTGTATCCATTGTAAAACTGTAGAATATTAGAAATAGAAAGGAAAATTTTAGGTGCAATTCCAGTATTTTTAAAAAGTAAAAACTTTGTCCACAATGGTACTTTGTGACTAGCTTAAAGGCAATTATCTGTAATATGAATAGAATAATTTCTTATAGGAAAAAATAGTCATGAATCTTTCACTCTGTTTTAAACCTAAATTAAAATAATATTTAATCTACTTTTTTTTAATTGCATAAGAATCTTTATCCTTCAAAAAGAAAGCAAACATTAACTGTATATTTGAATTTATATCATCACAGGTAATTTTTGATCCCAAATAAATATGAACATACTTCTATCTACATATTCAAGCTCTCTTAAGCAAATTGTATATTCTGAGTTATAGAGTTATTATAGTTATAAAAATAATTTTGGAAATTGAAATCTTGCATGATAGGGCTTGAAGCCATTTCATCTATTCATCATCCTTGGTTCACCCAAATTAACTTTCTTCTTGGATAAATATATTCTGTTTAGTTCTAGGTATTACAGAGTCTTAAGCATTTTCCTCTATTTCAGCAAGATATTTTTTTCTTTTTATTATAGTTCTGGTATTACAAGTACTTTCAGAATAGAATAAGATCAGAGAGAGAGAGACTATAAAGAAAGAAAAGAGACTTTTGTTTCCAGTAGTTCAAGAGCACAGTCTACTTCTTCATTGTGTTTTGGCAAATTTGCATATTTTCTTAAGCATGTTAGTTTTCATAAAAAAAAATAATAATAACTCCTTAAGGATGATGTTGTATTATGTGAAAGTAAAGTTTCTTAAATCTTACATAATATATATTCCAACAAGACAGCTAAGCCAATTTGCATACAGAACTTCATTTCTCCTTGGCATAAGACATTAAGAGCTAGATTTTTATCACAATTAATTAATTAAATAGAAAACATTCAGCAGTAAGTATATCTGATCTTTTAGAAACTGTTACTATACATAATCCTAAAAATAAAAATTTTATATTTTCACAATAAATTATATTTGATCAGAACTTTTTATCAGAATAAATCTATTTCAAATTCTTTTTTTTTAATATGGGGGAGAAGAGTTATAATCAATTTTAATACAAATAAAAATGATATAATAAATGTTTTCTTTAAATAATTATAATTAATTTAACATATGACCATATAATTTTTTAACTAAATTGTGATTTTCAACTGTGCCTATGTTTGAGTATAGTGTATTGGGTGGGTGAAAAAAAATAGTTTTTCTTGCACAATTCCATATATAAATAATGTATATAGACATACCCCAAATAGAAAATAGTTAAATTTGTGTTTATACATAAATATGTGTTTGCATATGTATATGTGTGTGTATATACACATGTAACATTCTAATATAATTTTAAAGTAATTAAATATTTATTATAAATTGACTTTACATTTAATAAGTTAGATATGAATTTAAGTCAGACAGGGCATAGAAAGCATTTAAAGAGATTATTTGATTTATCCCAGTCATAGATGCATAAAAATTTATACACAAGATGCAGTATAACATCCATCCAACAGACATATAAATATAAAAGGATTACATAAAATGAAAGTGTGGAATAATCAATAGACTACTTGTGCATAGCTCTGGGTCCCATGTTAATTGTTCAGTCCACGAGCCTTTTTTTTTTTTTTTTAAGTTACTTATTTTTAATACACATTGCTTTATGAATCATGTTGGGAGAGAAAAATCAGAGCAAAAGGAAAAAAAAATCATGGGAGAGAAAACAGAAAAATAAGTGAACATAGCATATGTTGATTTACATTCAATTACCATGCAGATGGCATTTTCTGTCCAAAGTTTATTAGGATTACTTTGAATCACTGAACCACTGAGAAGAAACAAGTCTTCCATAATTGATCATCACACATTCTTGCTCTTATTGTGTACAATGTATTCTAGTTTCTATTTATTTCACTCAACATCACTTCAAGTAAATCTTCCCAGAGCTTTCTAAAATCAGCTGGTTTATCATTTTTTTATTAGAACAATAATATTCCATTATCTTCATATACCACAACTTACTTAGCTATCCCCCAATTGATGGGCATCATTCATTTTACCATAGAAAGGGCTGCTACATACATTTTTTTTTTTTTTTTTTTTGCACATCTGGGTCCTTTTTTTCCTCCTTTATGACTTCCTTGGTATATAGACCCAATAGTGGTACTGCTGGGTCAAAGGGTATGCATAGTTTTATAGCCCTTTGGACTTAGTTCCAAATTGCTCTCCAGAATGGTTAGGTCATTTCACAACTCCACCAACAATGTCCCAATTTTGCCATATCCCCTCCAAAATTTTCCATTATCTTTTCCTATAATCTTAACGAATTTGAGAGGTATGAGGCGGTATTTCAGAGTTGTTTTAATTTTCATTTTTCTAATCAATAATGCGTAGACCATTTTTTCATATGACTATAGATGGTTTTAATTGTGTCATCTAAAAGTTGTCTGTTCATCTCCTTTGACCATTTATTAATTAGGGAATGATTCATATCCTTATAAATTTGACACAGTTCTTCATATATTTTAGAAATGAGACCTTAATCAGAAACATTGGTTCTAAATATTTTTTTCTCATCTTTGTACTGCCCTTTTAATCTTGTTTCTGTTAGTTTTGTTTATGCAAAACCTTTTTAATGTGATGTAATCAAAGTTGTTAATTTTGCCTTTCATAATGTTCTCTAATTTTCCTTTGGTTTTAAATTCCTCCCTTCTCCAAAGATCTCCACAAGTTTTTCTTTACCTAACATTTATTGCCTTCATACAATATGCCAAGTGTCAAGAAGACAAAAAAAAAAAAAAAAAAAAAAACAAGAGAAAGAAAGAAACCAGTAGCTGCTCTCAAGGAACTTATTTTTGAATAAAGGACATAATATGTAAATAATTAGGCACATTCAAGAAATAGGCAAATTCAAAGACTATGGGAGAAAAGGCCCTAGCAAGCCGAGGTGGATCAGGAAAAGATGGCATGAATGTTTCATCTAGATAAGCCTTGAAAGCAGCTGGGAAAACTAAGAGATGGGGAGGGAAGGAGCAGAGAATACCAAGAATAGGAGATTGCTAGAGCAAAGGAATAGAGGTGGAGTGTCATGATCAAGGCACACTAAGTGGGATAGAGTAGCTAGAAACAAAAATATGGGAAGAAGAATAAGAAGACTAGAAAGATAGAAGGGAACAGTTCATGAACAACTGTAAGGGCCAAAAATATAACTTTATATTTGATCATTGGAAGTTATTAAGCAGAGGAGCAACAGACCTTATCTTTAGACAAAATCATTTTTGTAGCTGCTCGGATGATGGCTTGAAATAGAGTGACATTTGGAATAGGGTGGTTTGTTATAAGGATATTATAACAGATCAGATAGGGAAAAATGGAGCCCTGAAATATAGTATTAGCTGTGTAAATGGAGAGAAGTAAAAAGAAAAAGAAAAAAAAAAAAGGGTCGAAAGTGGCATCAAAGATGAAGGCCCAACTGGATAAATTAGGATGATGGTGGTAATAAATAATAATTATGAGGAAGTTCAGAAAAGGGGAGAGTGTGGAGGGGAAGATCATTAATTCTCTTAAGGAAAATCCAGTCTGAAACACCTAATTTGCAGTTTCAGTTTCAGAACTGAACCTAAAAAAAGAAACCAAGGCTTGCTGTATAAAACTGGGAGTTGTCTGAGTAGAGATAATAATTGAAGCCATTGGAGTTGATGATATTATCAAGTGAGATAATAATGAAGTGAAAATAATAAGAGGAGGATTAAGGCCTTGTGGACTATACAAGGATAGTACCTGTGACATGTATAAAGAATGAGCAAAGAAGAGTAAGTAGCCAGACACCCCAGACATAAGCATTATTACTCACATACACATGCACATGCACACACAAACACACACCAATAGAAAAGAAAGTATGTAAAATAAAAAAAAAAAATTATTGATAGAATCAAATATTTCCAAGAATTTAAGGAGAATGAAGATTGGGAAAATACCAGTATATTGAGAATTAATTAAATGACATTGACAGCTTTGGAAAGGGTAGTTTCTATTAGCTGATGATATCAGAGGCCAGGTTGTAAAGAGTATAGAAGACGGTAAGAGAAGAAACAGGAATGTTGATTATAGAAGGCTTTCTGAAGGAATTAAGAAATGGCAGAGTTAAAATATAGAATAGTAGTAGGAACAAGTAGATTATTTTTTATTTGGTTTTAGTTACAATTCTTTTTATTTTATTTTATTTTTTTGTTGAGGCAATTGGGGTTAAATGACTTGCCCAGGGTCACATAGCTAGAAAGTATTAAGTTTCTGAGGCCAGATTTGAACTCAGGTCCTCCTAACTTCAAGGCTAATACTCTATCCACTGTGCCACCTAGCTGCCCCTCTACCTCCTTTTTTTTTTTTTTTTTTTTTTGAGACACATTTGGGGTTAAGTGGTTGCTCAGGATCACATAACTAGTAAGTATTTAGTATCTGAGGCTGCATGTGAACTGAAGTCTTCTTGACTCCAAAGTCAGTGCTCTATCCACCAGATCATCTAACTGCCTCTGGTTTCAGTTCCTTAATGATGGGGAAACATGCTTAGAATTTTAGGAAAGAGAGAAAGTGCCCATTAACAAAGACTGAAAATAAAGAAGAGTAGAAGTAAGAGTTAATGGAGGAAAATTGGAAAGGGATAGAGATCAAGAATGTTTATAGAGGTCTTTGCTTTGGCAAGGAGATCAGACATTACTTAATCAGAGATTGGGGTCAAAAAAAAAAAGAACTTGAAGTGGAGATCATATCTGAATGTTATGAATGTGGGGAAAGGAGAACAGAAAATTATTGTAGGAAGTATAAAGAGAGACAAGAAGATTTGGGACAGAAAAGTGGTTTGGTGAACCAATTGGGGAAGAACATAATTTTAGAGGATAGAATAGGATTTAATTTGATCACAGAGGTAAAAACATTGAAGAAAGGAGAATGCAATCAAGTGCAAGGATAATGAAAGTATTGAGGAAGAACTAGTAGAGGGAATAGTAGCGTAACAGCCATTAGGCTAGTTTTTCCTTAGTTTGCAAGAAAACAGTGTGTCTCTGTTACTGGGTTCATTCCCTTCTGGGCTAGGTCAAGTAGGCTGTTTCTCAGTGCTGATTCTTTACTAAACTCAGCCACTTTAGTCACTGACAGACTGCTATCAACTCTGATTGTTGAACTTCTAATCTTTCAAAGGTCAGAATAGTTTATTCTTTTTCTTTGTATTCATTAATCCAATTTCCTGTAGATATAAATAGAAGGGATAAAAGAAACAGATACCATGTTCTTACAGTCAAATAACAACTTGGATGGGGAGATAAAGCAGTTATAATCTCTATTTCTGTCCCTCTCTTTCTCTCACCTTAAGCCACTTAGTAGTTCTTGCTATATTTGTGGTTAGACAGGAAAAATGTAAAAGATGCTGAGGATCAATTGAAATTTTTGAATGGAAAAAAGTTCCAGGTCCATCATCAATCCTTTTAGCTCCAAAGCCAACCCTAAAATTTCTTGTCCCCTCATTTTGGATTGAAACTGAAAAAAAAAAATACTATGTATGCTGTGTACAATACATCAGGAAGAGCATGATGCCTGCATTCTCTTAGGACTGGGCCTTCATTATCTGGGTAACCTACTATAGATTTGTAAATGCTGATTTTTTAAAGCATTTAAAGTGATTTAATAAATAGGTTTTCTTACACATTATACTTTCATTCTTTAAATCAACAAATATTTTTGAGAATTTATAAGATACAAAGAACTCTACTTTGTACTGTGTGGGATATTTTTTTTTTAAAGGTAAGACATGGCCCTAGCAATGATAGAGTTCATATCTAATAAATACTTATGACATTATGATTCCACTTGATGACATTCATTAGCACTTCCATTTTTCCTTTAGTTTCAAATTTCACTAGTCTAGAGAATACTTGGAAAAGAAACTCTAGCAACAAAAATATGAAACTTAAAATTTCTGAGAATTGCCTGGAGTATTAAGAAGTTTAGGGAGGTACCCAGTGTCACAAAGCCAGTACATGTCAAATGTGGGACTTGAGCATCTGTCTTCTTGACACTAATTTATCTCTCTATCTCTATCTATTACTATACAGTAATCCTTCAACAATTCCTAAAATAGAAAGAAATACAGTAAGCAGGTGGGAGAAACTAACAGTCTAGTAAGCTAATTTCTCATTTTATTCTGTTGAAACTGGCAAGAACTCTTCTTTCAAAAAATTCCTCATCCACTAATAGCTACTGCTGGGCTGCACCAACTATTTTCTTAATTCTTGTTCTATGTATAATAAATAAATGATTGCTTAAAATAGAACCAAGCCCAATAGTGCAGTCATTGCAGACACAAAGCATCAGAGGTATCAAGATGAACTTTTCAATCTCTCAGAGAAAAATGCATCTTATTTAGCCAGGGTCATCACCCAAATTACCTAGAACATCTTGCATAGCAATAATTAGCATTGAACACATTTTGGTCAGTTAGTTTTGTTCTATAGCGGATTTTGTGCTGGCACACTGATTTCCTTGGTTGGTAGCTGGCAAGTGTACCAGGGTTATCAAAAATCTTTCTTCAATGTTCCTTCTCATTTCCTACAATCCTGGCTCCAAAATCAGTGAACATTTAGAACATGTTCCACTACAAAAGAGCTGATGCAGATTGGTAAAATATGTAGAGAGTCAGCATAAACTGAGACTCTCAGAAATAACACTTATTTTGATTTTTTTTAACATATAAATCTACTCCAATCCATATTCCACATCTTCACAACACATATAAAGCATGGAATTTGAAACAGATCATACTTGCAGACTTATAAACATGAGAAAATATCCTTCTCATTGAAACGATCACTTTTTAAGCTATATGAAACATAAAATAAATCATAAATCTTTTCTCAAGATCAGTTGTTCTCTAATGATCCTAAACAGATTATGTCAGTTTCCCAAATTCTATTCTAATTTTGCTATGTGTAGTGAGCACATGTTTTTATTGGTTCACTAAAAAATCAAAAATATGTTTCTAACACCATTTATACTCCTCTCTCTTTATTCCTTTCTGCTTTCCAAGGAGAAAGCAAAAAATGGGGTTTCCAAACTTGAAACATAACGTTTTGAAAAGGGAAAGTTGAAAATTATCTATAAAAATGTTTTGAAAATAAAAAGCTTTAAGTTTATTTAAAAAATGGGGGTTTCCAACATTTTCTTTATTATCCAACTCATTAATTAGTATGTTCTTGGGACCAAGATTTGAAATATATTTAGCAAACACATGTTGCATATTTAAATGTAGGAATTCACTATAATTCTTTAAGGCCTCTTAGAAGTGGAAAGTTTGAATTCAAGAGGACTATTATTGTATAATATTCCTTTTGAGTACAATATGTTGGAATGGTAGAAATAACATTGAAGACCTAGTTCATGTCTCAGTTTGCTAATCCTTAAAATGGCAATGACAATACCTGTCAATTTCCTCTGTAAGACTGTTGTAAAGATCAAATGAGATAATCTATGTGGAAACAGTTTGTAAAATGTAAAATACCTATATGAACTATCACATCTGTGTGCTTGTTCTTCAAAATTAAAATATGTATTGTCATTAATCATACTTATATTTTTTGTTTGTACTTAAAAAATAGTAATACATTCTAAACCACATTCTTTTCCTTTAGGAGGGTATGATCTTTAAATGACATAACTGATCTACAATAGATATCCCATGCAAAAAATATACACAATATAACCCAGTGGTCTTCAAACTTTTTAAATAGGGGGCCAGTTCACTGTCCTTCAGACTGTTGGAGGTCTGGATTATAGTAAAAACAAAAGCTCACACTCTGTCTCTGCACCTCAGCCCATTTGTCATAATCCAGTGGGCATCTGGCCTGAGAGCTATAGTTTGAGAACCCCTGATATAACCTATCAAACTATATATAATCTGTGTTTTTTTAGTTTCCTTAGATATAAATATATATATTATAAACTTATAATCTTCAATGTACCCCAAGGCTCCTTAACTGGAATATTATGAGCATTTAAGTCTTAAGCAATGGAGACTTCCGGCCAAGATGGCAGCGTGGAGGCATACAGCTGCTTGAGCTCCTCGTTTTCTCTCAGAACTTACTTCATGACAAGCCTCTGACTTAATGCTTGACCCAGAAAGAAATCCACAAATTATCACCAAGAGAAGACATCCTTGAAAGTCGCCAGAAAAGGTCTGTGTTTGTTCGGGGGAGGGTCAATCAGACTGGGCGCAGACTGAGGGCAGACAGCCAGAGCAAGACAGGCAGCTCACACAGCTCAGACCGGAGGGGGAGGGGTGTGATCTCTGCCGTTTCTGTGAAAGGGCTTTTGCCCCTGTGTGGATGCTCCGTCTTGGCAGCAAGCCAGGAGCGGTGGAGAGGGTGTAAACACCGGAGGAGAAGATTAAAACCCCAGAAAGCCAGCGTCTCTCAGAGCCCGGCCACCCCCAACCCCCACCTGGACTGACTAGGTGCTTTCTCAGAGCCTCAGAGCGCAGACTCAGTACAGTCATTGCTGTTCTGTTAGTGGCTCTCTGCTGCCCTACCCCCAGTCTGTAGAGGAAGCCCATTAATAACATCCAGCCCTATCCCCCTCAAAACAGACCAATTGTTTCTCTTGTCAGTTTGTTTTCTTTGATTACTACTCTGACAAAATGAACAAAAAATTCAAAAGGGCTCTAACCATTGACAGCTTCTGTGTGGAGAGGGAGCAGACTTCAAATGCTGAGGAGACTAGGAACAGACTGTCCCCAGATGTATCCCCTGGGAGGGATATAAGCTGCTCCTCAATACAAAAGAACCTCATGGAGGAAATCAAAAAGACTCTCACAAGAGAGCTGGAAGAGAAATGGGAAAAGGAAAGGGAAGCTTGGCAAGAGAGCCTGGAGAAGTCATCCTATGCATTCAAAGACAGAGTGGATAAAGAAATCAAATCATTGAGAAACAAGATTAGTGAGCTGGAAAAGGTAAACAACTCCAAGGAAAACAGGATTAGAGAGCTGGAAAAAGAAATCAGCTCTCTAAAACATAAAATGGATAAAATGGAAAAAAATTCCATAGAAGATAAAAACTCAATTGGACAATTACAAAGAGATATAAAAAAAGTGAGTGAAGAAAATACATCATTGAAAATTAGACTGGAACAAGTAGAAATGAATGACTCAAGGAGAAACCAAGAGGGAGTCAAGCAAAACCAGAGAAATGAAACAATTGAAAAGACTGTCAAGTACCTTACCAGAAAGACAACAGACCTGGAAAACAGATCCAGGAGAGACAATTTGAGAATAATCGGACTCCCTGAAAAATGGGAGGAAAAAAAGAGCTTGGACACCATTTTCGAGGAAATTATCAAAGAGAACTGCCCAGACGTTTTGGAAACAGAGGGTAAAATAGACATTGAGAAAATTCATCGATCACCTACTGAAAGGGACCCTAAAATCAAAACGCCAAGAAATATAGTGGCCAAGTTCAAGAACCATCAGACAAAGGAAAAGATATTGGAAGCTGCTAGAAAAAAACAATTCAGATATGGAGGATCCACAATAAGGATAACACAGGATCTAGCAGCATCCACATTAAAAGAACGCAGGGCCTGGAACATGATATTCCGAAAGGCTAAGGAACTTGGTATGCAGCCAAGAATAACTTACCCAGCAAGAATGAGCATCGTTTTCCAGGGAAGAAGATGGACATTTAACGAAATAAATGAATTCCATCTATTTTTGATGAAAAAACCAGACCTACATAAGAGGTTTGATCTTCAAATACAGAACTCAAGAGACTTCTAAAAAAGGTAAAAAGAAATCTTGAGAACTATACTTCTGTCAAAAAAATATGTAAAGAACATATGTACAATTTGTCTTAGAAACTAGAGGTGGAAAGGAGATTATATCATTAAAAAGTATAAAGTGGTGGTACTACATCTCATGAAGAGGCAAAGGTAACCTATTATATCTGAGAGAAAGAAAGGAGGGAGATGAACATAGCGTGTATCAATAGACATATTCGATTTATGGTGAAACTTCTTCCACTTCATTGAAAAGTGAAAGGGAAGGAGTAAGCTAAGGGGAAGGGAATACAGAAATTGTGAAGAAAACGGGTAAAATAAGGGGAGGATCTTTAAGGTGGGGGAGGGATCCTAAAAAGGGAGGGCTGTGAAAAGCAAGTGGTGTTTACCAGTTTAATACTGGATAGGAGGGTAAAAGGGAAGGAAAGGGGAAAAGCATAAGCAGGGGTTAATAGGATGGCAAGCAATATAGAATTAGTCCTTCTAACCATAAATGTGAATGGGGCAAACTGCCTCATAAAGAGGAAGCAGTTAGCAGGTTGGATTAAAAGTCAGAATCCTACTATATGTTGTTTACAGGAAACACACCTGAAACAGGATGAGACATTCAAACTAAAAGTAAAAGGGTGGAGCAGAATCTATTATGCTTCAGGCAAAACCAAAAAAGCAGGAGTAGCCATCCTCATCTCAGATCAAGCAAAAACAAAAATTGATCTAATTAAAAGAGATAAGGAAGGGCATTATATCCTGCTAAAGGGAAGCATCAATAGTGAAGCAGTATCAATATTAAACATGTATGCACCAAGTGGTGCAGCATCTAAATTCTTAAAAGAGAAATTAAGAGAACTGCAAGAGGAAATAGATAGCAAAACTATAATAGCGGGAGATCTCAACCTTGCACTCTCAGAATTAGATAAATCAAACCACAAAATAAATAAGAAAGAAGTCAAAGAGGTAAATAGAATACTAGAAAAGTTTGATATGATAGATCTTTGGCGAAAGCTAAATGGAGACAGAAAGGAATATACTTTCTTCTCAGCAGTTCATGGAACCTATACAAAAATTGATCATATACTAGGGCATAAAAACCTCAAAATCAAATGCAGTAAGGCAGAAATAGTAAATGCATCCTTTTCAGACCATAATGCAATCAAAATAACATTTAATAAAAAGCCAGGGGAAAATAGACCAAAAAATAATTGGAAACTAAATAATCTTATACTAAAGAATGATTGGGTAAAACAGCAAATCATAGACATAATTAATAACTTCACCCAAGAAAATGACAATAATGAGACATCATACCAAAATGTGTGGGATACAGCCAAAGCAGTAATTAGGGGAAGTTTTATATCTCTACAGGCCTACCTGCATAAAATAGAGAAAGAGAGGGCCAACGAATTAGGTTTACAACTAAAATTGCTAGAAAAGGAACAAATTAAAAAGCCCCAGACAAACACAAAACTTGAAATTCAAAAAATAAAAGGTGAGATTAATAAAATTGAAAGTAAAAAAACTATTGAATTAATTAATAAAACTAAGAGTTGGTTTTATGAAAAAACCAACAAAATAGACAAACCCTTAGTAAACCTGATTAAAAAAAGGAAAGAGAAAAAGCAAATTGATAGTCTTGAAAATGAAAAGGGTGAACTCACCACTAATGAAGAGGAAATTAGAACAATAGTTAGGAGCTACTTTGCTCAACTTTATGCCGATAAATTCGATAACTTAAATGAAATGGAAGAATACCTTCAAAAATATAGCTTGCCCAGATTAACAGAGGAAGAAGTAAGTAGTCTAAATAGTCCCATCTCAGAAAAAGAAATAGACCAAGCTATTAACCAACTTCCTAAGAAAAAGTCCCCAGGACCAGATGGATTTACAGGTGAATTCTACCAAACATTTAAAGAACAACTAACTCCAATGCTATGTAAACTATTTGAAAAAATAGGGGAGGAAGGAGTCCTACCAAACTCCTTTTATGACACAGACATGGTACTGATACCTAAACCAGGTCGATCGAAAACTGAGAAAGAAAACTATAGACCAATTTCCTTAATGAATATTGATGCTAAAATCTTAAATAAGATATTAGCAAATAGACTTCAGAAAATCATCCCCAGGATAATACACTATGACCAAGTGGGATTTATACCAGGAATGCAGGGCTGGTTTAATATTAGGAAAACTATTAGTATAATTGACCATATTAATAATCAAATTAATAAAAATCATATGATCATCTCAATAGATGCAGAAAAGGCATTTGATAAAATCCAACATCCATTCCTACTAAAAACACTTGAGAGTATAGGAATAAATGGACTATTCCTTAAAATAATAAGGAGTATATATTTAAAACCTTCAGTAAACATCATATGTAATGGTGATAAACTAGAACCTTTCCCTGTAAGATCAGGAGTGAAACAAGGTTGCCCACTATCACCATTACTATTCAATATAGTACTAGAAACTCTAGCCTTGGCAATAAGAGCCGAGAAAGAGATCCAAGGAATTAGAGTAAGAAATGAAGAAATCAAATTGTCACTTTTCGCAGATGACATGATGGTATACTTAGAGAACCCCAAAGACTCTGCTAAAAAGCTATTAGAAATAATTCAGAATTTTAGCAAAGTCGCAGGATACAAAATAAACCCACATAAATCCTCAGGATTTTTATACATTACCAACACAATCCAACAGCAAGAGATACAAAGAGAAATTCCATTCAAAATAACAGTCGATAGTATCAAATATTTGGGAATATATCTACCAAAGGAGAGTCAGGAATTATATGAGCAAAATTACAAAACACTTGCCACAAAAATAAAGTCAGATTTAAATAATTGGAAAGACATTCAATGTTCTTGGATAGGCCGAGCGAATATAATAAAGATGACAATACTCCCCAAACTAATCTATTTATTTAGTGCTATACCAATCAGACTCCCAAGAAACTATTTTAATGACCTAGAAAAAATAACAACAAAATTCATATGGAAGAATAAAAGGTCGAGAATTGCAAGGGAACTAATGAAAAAAAAGTCAGAGGAAGGTGGTCTAAGTGTACCTGATTTAAAGCTATATTATAAAGCAACAGTCACCAAAACCATTTGGTATTGGCTAAGAAATAGACCGTAGATCAGTGGAACAGATTAGATACAAAGGACAAGATAGTGAATAAAAATAGCAATCTAATCTTTGACAAACCCAAAGATCCCAAATTTTGGGATAAGAATTTATTATTTGACAAAAACTGCTGGGAAAACTGGAAATTAGTATGGCACAAACTAGGCATGGACCCACATTTAACACCACATACTAAGATTAGATCAAAATGGGTCCAAGATTTAGGCATAAAGAACGAAATCATAAATAAATTGGAGGAACATGGGATGGTTTACCTCTCAGACTTGTGGAGGAGGAAGGAGTTTGTGTCCAAGGGAGAACTAGAGATCATTATTGATCACAAAATAGAACATTTTGATTACACCAAATTAAAAAGTTTCTGCACAAACAAAACTAATGCAAACAAGATTAGAAGGGAAGTAACAAATTGGGAAAAAATTTTTACAGTTAAAGGTTCTGATAAAGGCCTCATCTCCAAAATATACAGAGAATTGACTTTAATTTATAAGAAATCAAGCCATTCTCCAATTGATAAATGGTCAAAGGATATGAACAGACAATTTTCAGATGATGAAATTAAAACTATTTCCACTCATATGAAAGAGTGTTCCAAATCACTATTGATCAGAGAAATGCAAATTAAGACAACTCTGAGGTATCATTACACACCTGTCAGATTGGCTAAGATGACAGGAACAAATAACGATGAATGTTGGAGGGGCTGTGGGAAAACTGGGACACCGATGCATTGTTGGTGGAGTTGTGAAAGAATCCAACCATTCTGGAGAGCAATCTGGAATTATGCCCAAAAAGTTATCAAAATGTGCATACCCTTTGACCCAGCCATACTACTACTGGGCTTATACCCCAAGGAACTACTAGAGAAGGGAAAGGGTCCTGTATGTGCCAAAATGTTTGTGGCAGCCCTTTTCATAGTGGCTAGAAGCTGGAAGATGAATGGATGTCCATCAATTGGAGAATGGTTGGGTAAACTATGGTATATGAATGTTATGGAATATTATTGTTCTATAAGAAATGACCAACAGGAGAAATACAGAGAGGCTTGGAGAGACTTACATCAACTGATGCTGAGTGAAACGAGCAGAACCAGAAGATCATTATACACTTCAACAATGATACTGTACGAGGATGTATGCTGATGGAAGTGGATTTCTTCAACATAGAGAAGAGCTAATCCAATTCCAATTGATTAATGATGGACAGAAACAGCTACATCCAGAAAAGGAACACTGGGAAATGAGTGTAAACTGTTATTTTTACCTTCTGAATCCAATTCTTCCTGTGCAACAAAAAAATTCGGTTCTACACACATATATTGTATCTAAATTATACTGTAATATATTTAACATATATAGGACTGCTTGCCATCTGGGGGAGGGGGTTGGGGGAGGAATGGAAAAAATCTGAATAGAAGTAAATGCAAGGGATAATGTTGTAAAAAATTACCCATGCATATGTACTGTCAAAAAATGTTATAATTATAAAATTAAAAAAAAAAAAAAAAAAAAAAGAATATTATCAGGGCTTACAAAGTAGGATAGTTTAATAAACTCATAGATTAAAAAAAAAAAAAAGTCTTAAGCAATGATCATTAAAAAAAAAAAAAAAACCCTTTGTATTCACAATGTATTCACAATGAGATATAATTTCCTACAATTTTAATGAAAATAAATTATTATTGTACTTCACATTTCTCAGGTATGACAATCAGTAGAGAATTTCTGTCTCTGATGCTATTTATACATATTGGAAATAGAAATGAGTAATTAACAAGCCATTCATCCTTTCATTCAACAAATCCTTACATGAATGTCTTAGATTTTTCAGGCAATAGCATAGTCAGTATGAATAGCTCTGCTATTTAAAAGCTGGTCACCTTCGGGCAAATCATGTCATATCTTGGACTCAGTGTTATTATCTATAAATGGAAAAGTTTGGGGTAGATGATTTCTAACTTCCCTGAGAACCTAAAGATGTGAGCCTTGTTCCTGTGCACACTTACTTCCTTGCATGAACAGGCAATGTTTTAAAGAATACTTCCCAATAAATAACTAGATTAAAAAAAAAGAAAAGAAAAAGAGGGGCAGATAGTTGGTGCAGTGGATCGAGCACCAGCCCTGAAGTCAGGAAGACCTGGGTTCAAATCTGGCCTCAGACACTCAACACTTCCTAGCTCTTTGACCCTTGGCAAGTCACTTAACCCCAATTGACTCAGGAAAAAGAAGAAGAAAGAAGAAGAAAGAAGAAAGAAGAAAGAAGAAAGAAGAAAGAAGAAAGAAGAAAGGAGGAGAAGGAGAAGGAGAAGGAGAAGGAGAAGGAAGAAGGAAAAGAAAAAAAAAAAGAAAAAAAGTCATGTTCCTAGTCATTGATGATTCTCCTCATACCTATTACATGGACAGGTAACAAAAAAGGAACATGACACATGTTGGTGGGACTATTATCTTCCCCTTACCATACCTACTGAAACAGATGCTTCATCACTTGTAACTTGTGTCTTTGTCTACTTGCACCATGCCACAAACTATGATAGAAAATTTATTACATTGTTTCCAAGTATTTTAATATAATTTGATATTATTATTCAGATGTTTTTGTTTATATATATATATATATATATATATATATAATATATATTTAGCTGAAAAAAATAGTAAGCTCAAATGAGTGACTTTATAGTTCTAAAATGAATTGTGAGAGATTTATAAATAAACTTATCCTGCTCATAAAAAGACAATTCAGCTTTCAGATACATTTCAGTCAAGATATATCTGTCACTACCAGCGGATGTTCATTAGTGAACCAATACTGTGTGGGCAGAACAGACTTGAAACACAGACAGCCCCCAGCAGTCCAGAAGCAAATGAAGTATTCTGTACAAGCTTCATAGAGTTCATGCCAGTCCTGCTGATTTTCCAGGTTTGCTTGGCTCTCACTAAGTTAATTGATTAATGCTTTGAGACTGATTTTTTCTCATTACTTTTTACCCGTGTTCCCTTCACCTGCTGTTATGGTTTGATTCCTGTCAAAAGGCTAGGAATTAGACCTCTCTGGGCTTATACTCTCCTATCAACCCATATCCCACAGCAGCAATCTGTATTTAACTGGCCTCTACATCCCTTCTAAAACAAAAATTATACCCTATAAAGTTTCTGTGATAGATTTTCTATTTGCCAGGGTCCCCCAATATCTCTGCAGAATGGATTAAGCTAGTAACAGATGAAGCCCTGAGTTAATCACAGGGAACCAATCTACTACTAGAGGCTCTCCATTTGGTCATGACTGGATAAAAAGGATTCATTGACTGAAAATGCTGGTCCATTGCACTTATATGTATCAACATGCTGCCTCCAGTAAAATGTCCATTATTAAAGCTAGAATAATCAGTGTAACATCAAGTATTGCAGGGTAATTACTATCACATTTGTTGTCTGTGCATTTTAGGTGATTTGGTAGCAACTTGTAGACTTAAGAATCTTGTTAATCAAAACAACAAAGACTCATTTTCTCTTCACTTACTAAATTGATAGTATGTTTGGCTAGTTTTCATCTAGTTAAATAATAGTTCACATTTCTAAAACCATTTTTAAAAATATGATGTCCTCACAAAACTCCTGCTATCACCCATTACATAAATAAGGAAATTGGCTTAAAGAGAATTAGAATCACAAAATTTCAGTCAGAAAGAATCTCAAAAGCTATCTAATACAATTTCTAGATGAAAAACTATTCCTTCTGTCAATTAATAGTTAAAACAGCTTCTATTTATATAGAGCTTCATGGTCTGCAAAAATATTGTATATATTTACAGACCATCCCCTGAATCTTAGTGGAGTTTTAACTTCAATTGCTTAAAATTACACTAAAATTTTTAGGACACCCTATATTATATTGTTTGAAGCTCATAACATTACTTTGAGTTAAAATGCTATTCTTATTTATATTTTGTAAATGAGGATATTGGAACTGAGAGAGGTGATTTTTCAGAATCACAAAGATAATTAGCATCTTCTATAGGATTTGTTTAATAATCTTTTAAATTTATTGTACAAAGTAAACATTTCCATTACATAGTACAATAACAAGATGAGGAAAATTAAAAATTCATTTATTGCAATATTTGATCTCAAGTATACCTGCCTTCAAGCATACTAGCATATTCTCTGTCATACCCAACCAACAAACAATAAACATGTAATTAATGTGAACGATGTGTCAGTAATTGTTCCAAAGGCTGGAGGATACAAATGATATTAAAAACAAACAAACAACAACAACAACAACAACAAAAAAAAAAAAAACTAGCTTTCACTATCTAGGGATTTGTAATATACTCTACACTCTTATCCAACATGTTTTTAACCTTAACTTGAAAATTTCGAATGATGGCAATCCCAGTAGCTCCCAAAATATGTCATTCAATTTTTGGAAAACTAATTGCTAGGAAGGTTTTTTTCTTCTTTTTTCCCTCTCAGAAAAGCCTAACCCTGTCCTTTTGTAGACAGAATCATAGTATTCTATGTGAATGAGATGACAATTTCCAGAGGCATAATCTGCTGTCTGACAGAGCTGCTCCAGGTTCCACTTTTTGTTGATTCAGTGGAATAGGCCCTATACAACCTATCTTTTATGGGATTTTCTCAAGTCGTTTTTGCTCTTTTATTTTTATTGTCTACATTCCTTTTCTGGCAATTTCCTGTCTGTGGAAGAAATATGGAAAGATTGGTTAAGCTTTCTGCTTACTTCTATCCTACTTGACACGCTTCCCAAATTGTCTGCCATGTCTGCAATTTTTCTTGCCATTTTTAAATTTTTTTAATTTTTTTAAATTTTTTATTCATTTTTACAAATTATCCCCTCCCTCCTTCCACTCCCTCCCTCTATGACAGGTAATCCCATACATTTTACATGTGTTACAATATAACCTAGATACAATATATGTGTGTAAATACCATTTTCTTGTTGCACATTATTAGCTTCCGAAGGTATAAGTAACCTGAGTAGATAAACAGTAGTGCTAACAATTTACATTCACTTCCCAGTGTTCCTTCTCTGGGTGTAGTTATTTCTGTCCATCATTGATCAACTGGAAGTGAGTTGGATCTTCTTTATGTTGAAGATATCCACTTCCATCAGAATACATCTTCATACAGCATTGAAGTGTACAGCGACCTTCTGGTTCTGTTCTTTTCACTCAGCATCAGTTGATGTAAGTCTCTCCAAGCCTCTCTGTATTCCTCCTGCTGGTCATTTCTTACAGAGCAATAATATTCCATAACCTTGATATACCATAATTTACCCAACCATTCTCCAACTGATGGACTTCCAGTTTCTAGCTACAACAAAAAGAGCTGCCACAAACATTTTGGCACATACAGGTCCCTTTCCACTCTTTAGTATTTCTTTGGGATATAAGCCCAGTAGTAGTACTGCTGGGTCAAAGGGTATGCACAGTTTGATAACTTTTTGGGCATAGTTCCAAATTGCTCTCCAGAATGGCTGGATTCTTTCACAACTCCACCAGCAATGTATTAGTGTCCCAGTTTTCCCACATCCCCTCCAACATTCATCATTATTTGTTCCTGTCATCTTAGCCAATCTGACAGGTGTGTAGTGGTATCTCAGAGTTGTCTTAATTTGCATTTCTCTGATCAGTAGTGATTTGGAACACTCTTTCATATGAGTGGATATAGTTTCAATTTCATCATCTGAGAATTGTCCTTTCATATCCCTTGACCATTTATCAATTGGAGAATGGTTTGGTTTCTTATAAATTAGGGTCAGTTCTCTATATATTTTGGAAATGAGACCTTTGTCAGAACCTTTACTTTTAAAAATATTTTCCCAATTTGTTACTTCCCTTCTAATCTTGTTTGCATTAGTATTGTTTGTACAGAAACTTTTTAGTTTGATGTAATAAAAACCTTCTATTTTGTGATCAATAATGATCTCTAGTTCTCCTCTGGTCATAAATTCCTTCCTCCTCCACAGGTCTGAGAGGTAGACTATTCTCTGTTCCTCTAATGTATTTATTATCTCATTCTTTATGCCTAAATCATGGACCCATTTTGATCTTATCTTGGTATATGGTGTTAAGTGTGGATCCATATCTAATTTCTGCCATACTAATTTCCAGTTTTCCCAACAGTTTTTTCCAAATAATGAATTTTTGTCCCTAATGCTAGTATCTTTGGGTTTGTCAAAGATTAGATTGCTATAGATGTACCCTTTTTTGTCCTTTGTATCTAATCTGTTCCACTGATCTACTGGTCTATTTCTTAGCCAGTACCAAATGGTTTTGGTGACTGCTGCTATATAATATAGCTTTAGATCAGGTACACTTAGACCACCTTCCTCTGACTTTTTTTTCATTAGTTCTTTTGCAATTCTCCACCTTTTATTCTTCCATATGAATTTTGTTGTTATTTTTTCTAGGTCATTAAAATAGTTTCTTGGGAGTCTGATTGGTATAGCACTAAATAAATAGATTAGTTTGGGGAGTATTGTCATCTTTATTATATTCGCTCGGCCTATCCAAGAGCACTGAATGTCTTTCCAATTATTTAAATCTGACTTTATTTTTGTGGCAAGTGTTTTGTAATTTTTCTCATATAATTCCTGACTATTCTTTGGTAGATGGATTCCCAAATACTTTATACTCTCAACATTTGTTTGGAATGGAATTTCTCTTTGTATCTCTTGCTGTTGCATTTTATTGGTAATATATAAAAATGCTGAGGATTTATGTGGATTTATTTTGTATCCTGCCACTTTGCTGAAATTCTGAATTATTTCTAATAGCTTTTTAGCACAGTCTTTGGGGTTCTCTAAGTATACCATCATGTCATCTGCAAAGAGTGATAGTTTGATTTCCTCATTTCCTACTCTAATTCCTTGAATCTCTTTCTCGGCTCTTATTGCCGAGGCTAGCGTTTCTAGTACTATATTGAATAGTAATGGTGATAGTGGGCAACCTTGTTTCACTCCTGATCTTACTGGGAAAGGTTGCAGTTTATTTCTATTGCATATTATGCTTACTGAAGGTCTTAAATATATGCTCTTGATTATTCTAAGGAATAATCCATTTATTCCTATACTCTCAAGAGTTTTTAGTAGGAATTGATGTTGGATTTTGTCAAATGCTTTTTCTGCATCTATTGAGATGATCATATGGTTTTTATTAATTTGATTATTAATATGGTCAATTATACTAATAGTTTTCCTAATATTAAACCAGCCCTGCATTCCTGGTATGAATCCTACTTGATCATAGTGTATTATCCTGGGGATGATTTTCTGAAGTCTTTTTGCTAATATCTTATTTAAGATTTTAGCATCAATATTCATTAAGGAAATTGGTCTATAATTTTCTTTCTCAGTTTTCGATCGACCTGGTTTAGGTATCAGTACCATGTCTGTGTCATAAAAGGAGTTTGGTCGGACTCCTTCATCCCCTATTTTTTCAAATAGTTTATATAGCATTGGGGCTAATTGTTCTTTAAATGTTTGGTAGAATTCACATGTAAATCCATCTGGTCCTGGGGATTTTTTCCTGGGGAGTTGATTAATAGCTTGTTCTATTTCTTTTTCTGAAATGGGACTATTTAAGCAATTTATTTCTTCCTCTGTTAATCTAGGAAGCCTATATTTTTGGAAGAAGCCATCCATTTCACTTAAGTTATCAAATTTATTGGCATAAAGTTGGGCAAAGTAACTCCTTATTATTTCTCTAATTTCCTCTTCATTGGTGGAAAGATTCCCCTTTTCATTTGTAAGACTAACAGTTTGATTTTCCTCTTTCTTTTTTCTGATCAGATTTACCAAAGGTTTATCTATTTTATTGGCTTTTTCATAAAACCAACTCTTGGTTTTATTTATTAATTCAATATATATATATATATATATTTTACTTTCAATATTATTGATTTCTTCTTTTAATTTTTGTATTTCAAGTTTAATTTTTGGTTGGGGGGTTTCTTGCCATTTTTAAGGTGTTGTCTAATACTTTAATGGTATACCTAGGTGGCACAGTGGAGTAAGTTTTTGGTCTGAAATGTAGGGAGATTCATCTTTGTAAGGTCAAATTTGGACTCTGACCCTTACTGTGTGACCCTGAACAAATTACTCAACCATATTTGCCTCAATCTCCTTATCTGTAAAATGAGCAGAAGAGAGAAATGACAAACTACTCTAGTATCTTTGCTAAGAGAATTCCAAATGGAGTAAAAATAGTTTTACTCTAGTAAATAACTAAATAATAACAACCACAATATAAGAATTACATATGAAACTAGTCCAAGCTTCCTCATATAATAGTTTTATAAGCTCACATTAACCAGCAATGAGTCATGGAAAACACCATATTTGATACCCATCTTAATTACATAGTTCTTATACAAATACATTAGTAGACATAGAGCATCACTGGGTTTCATTACTTAAACAGTAATGAAGAGGAACTTTGAAAAAAATGGTATCTTAATGACGAAATTATTCATAACTTCCATCAAATTGACTGAAATGTCAGGGCAGTGTCAGAAGAGGCAGATTTTTTGATCATCAAAACAACATAAAGCACATCTTGAGCAAATGGATCTGACTTGAGGAAGTGGAAGAAGTACTGATATTAGAAACATAGTTGACTGTGCTTGACTAGTCTATGTACCATAGTGTGCAAGTCATTTCTCTTAGCTTCCTTGTGAGATAGTGAGTTCAAGCACATTGGATGTCTCATATATGACACCTTAACAGAAATTCTGTTGACAGGTTATGTAAGTAAAAGTTGGAGTAGATGGTCCCAGAGGTCCATCTTGACTGTAGCATCCTTTGATTCTGTTTAATTAGGTGATTGTTATGTCCATCCCAGCTTAAAATTTTGAAATTCTGTGTTGCTGCACATCATTCTGATTATAAATTATAATTGTTCAATTATCAGCAGAAGAGGGTTCTTTTTTATCATGTGCACAATGTCAATAGCTGAATCATAATGGTTATAGCAGAAACTTTGCACATTCTCCCATGCACCTCTATGAATACAGGCCTAGCTATTTGCTTAACCAAAATTTGTTTGATCATTTTGGGTGAAAAGACAGTGTCTTCTTGGTATACCAATATGCAGGTTTTGAAGACAGCTGAGGATGTATACTTTGAAAAGAAGAAGTAATTTTTGGAATCTACCTTTAAATGTCAATTTATGTCAAATGGGATAAATTTAAGTTTACTTTTCTATGAGATGAAAGGGAAAGTAAAACCCCAAGGTATTGGAGGGAAATGTTTGTACTAACAAGTACAAGTACAATACAATACAAATATAATAATGTTTTATTCTTACCTATGTAAAAGCTAATGGATGCTAGTATTAAATGGAATTAGGACACTAGCCACTGATAAGTAGCCTTGGGAGAGAAATCTATCCAGTGAATACTTAAGTTAAAGGTAGTACAATAATATCTATAAAGCCCTCAGCTAAGGTTATATGTATTTATAAAGTACTACTACATGTTTAAGTACTAAACTATGAATAAAAATAACAGCAAAAAGTAAGATAACCTTTTCCTTCAAGGATATTTATATTCTAATAGTAGAAGTCAATATACAAAAGATCATCCCAAAGACCCTTTGGAAAGATAGACCTAGATTCATTCTTAAATAGTAGGTCATAGCATACTTGCTATGGAGAAAGGTGGCTGTAGGTTGGATGTATTTTGTGTGTGTGTGTGTGTGTGTGTGTGTGTGTGTGTGTGTGTGTATTTGCATTCTGGACTAATGATAAATTGCCTCTCAGGAAAGAGAATATTCTATAGTGGATAAGGAATCCTGCTCACACTCAGAAAATTTTTGGTTCAAGCCTTATACTTCACATATGTTTGTTTAATGATTTAGCTCTCTAGGTAATTCTGCTAATCTGTAAGGTTCAGAAAATGAATTGATTTGCATTGGTAGAGTTTTCTCATTGGGAATTCTTCTCCCAAAAACATCACAGGAACAATCTAATCTAGTAAACATGTAATTGTGTTAAACTCTTGAGTTTAAAAAACAAAACAAAACAAAATCAGATTTTACTCTGAATAAGCTATAATCTAAAGGGGCACACAACCACAAAAGATGACAGAGAAGTAGTGGGGAGGTGAGAGGAGGGAGGATTTAACAAGAGATACTATTATCCATTGAGTTTAGAACAATAAAAGTAGCTAGATGGTAAAATGAATAGAATTCCAAGTCTGAAGTCTTCTTCCTTAATTCAAATATGTACTAAGCTACATACACTTAGTGGCTGTATGACCTTAGGCAAGTCACTTAACCCTGTCTGTCTCAAGTTTCTTTTTGTATAAAATGAACTGTAGAACAAAAAAATGAGAAGCCATTCTAATACCTTTGCAAAGAAAACCCAAAAGGGGTCACAAAGAGTCAGATTCAACAACAGGACAGTAGATGCAAAGTGATATGATATAAAGGCTTAGTTTATCTAAAGGAAGATACTGGAAAACATTTGATACTTTGCCCTCCAGACCTCCCAAGAAAGGGGAGAGAAAGCCGAGCCAGGTGTAGTTAGTCCAGGTTTGAGTTAGCTGTTTGGTGATGCGATTAAAGATGATAAATTTATGCTGAGAATAACATCTTGTTTCATAGAGTTGAGACTAGCCAGGGCAATAGGTTCAAGATAGAGTGAAAATAAATTTTCAGCAGGACAAAATTGCAGCCTGACTTTATTGCCATTAAGAAACATTCAGTATCTTTTCCTCTTCAAATATTTCAAGTTTAATTTATTTGTCCTTTCTTCATTAGGTTGTAAGTGTTTTGCTATCAGAGGTGTGGCATAACTTTTTTTTTTTTTTTTTTTTTTTTTTAGTGCCTCTCACAGTATCTGGGACATAAGAAGCAATTTGTCATTCTTGTGACTAAGCCTTCGTAAAATAAATTACTTTCACAAACTTTTTAGAAAATGTCTATTGCAAGATTTCATAAATATAAGTGATATGTGCAGAGTTAGTTAATCTGATTAAAACCATAAATATGGTTTTTTAATCCTCCAAATCTAAGCATTATTCTTACCTTTTCTATTGTCAGATAACAGTAGCATACAACATTGGTATTTTTATTTTTATAAGTGTCTTTGGCCTGATGTAAGTGTGCAAATATAAGCACAAGATTTGAAATTCTGGATTTATATTGTCATTTCTTTCTAATTAAAAGGATTTTGCAGTACTATGTGAATTATGACAATCTCTATAGATTTCATCAGTACCAGATGTTCTACCAGATGAGAGTGGTTATATAGCACAAAATATTTCATATTCTGGGATGGCAATAATCCCACATGAGTGACATATCACCTTTAGCTTCAAGAACATAGTAAGGCCATAGAAGTTAAACTGAGAGGACTAAGTATTATACTAAAGTTCATAGTAATGAATAATTCTAGGAATGCCAGATGTTTATCTTTGCAGAGTAGTGAAGCATTGTCTGAATATCATGGCACACCAATTGATTTTAGACCCTCAGAGAACTATTTTTTGTCATTATTTTTAAGCTTGCTGAAACCCAGTTGTCAATTTCACCTATCATATTTTTTATGTAGATTGCATGCCAACTTCTTACCATACCATCATCAATTCAGGTCAAGAATCTGTCATATATACCACTATAGTTTATCATAAGCTGCTATCATTTTAATGAAACATATTCTGCTATCTCTGTCCCTTTTAGCTAAATTTATTGAAAAAGAGAGATTTTTTTTATAGATTAAACAGTTTCAAAGTGTGGTAGCTCTTTTAGTGGATTTAGAGTTGATATCTTGCCATCACTGTACTCTGACAGCTGGGACTCATAAAGACATGTTGATCAGAACAAAGGAAGGTCCTGAGGGAATATGGTACTAAATGGTTCATTTTAAATAGATACAATAAAGCAAAGTAAGTACAGCTAGTTGGCAAAATGGAAAGAGTACTAGGCCTAAGTCAGGAAAACTGATTCAAAGCTAGCCTCAGACATTTACTAGCAGTGTGACTTTGGGCAAATTACTTAACCCTATTTGCTTCATTTTTCTTATTTGTGAAATGAACTGGAAAAGGAAATGGCAAATCACTTCAGTATCTTTCTTTGCAAATGAAATTCCGAATGGGTTTATGAAGAGTTGTACATTTCTGGAAAGACTGAAGAATCACAAGAGTATCAGATTCTCAGCAATCACTTCCTTAAGCAAGTATTTGATTATAAGAACATCAAAGACACCAAAATATGGAGACTGTTGAAATGAGGAATCAAGAATGCCAATTTTTGCCTCCTTGATAGCTATATTGGAAATTATTTAAAAGTAGCTAATTAACATTAGTATTATAAAAAAAGAGAGTCTGGATGAATCTTGGTGCTGAACTTGATTCTAACTTCTATTTCTTTGACTATCTGATTATCACATAACTTTGGTAATATCTTTCAGTTTTGAAGTTCAAAGAAAGTCATTGGCTTCATATTTGGAAGTGGAGACATTCTTAGTATGGAGTGGAGACATCCAGTACTCTTTTGCAAAATTAGTAGTATATAGCTATGTGAGGACTCTACAAAATGATCTACGATCTCAAGTATATAATATACATGGCTTTATACATATACACACAAATATACATTTACACATATTTGCATATATGCACATAATATATAATGTATGTATATATGTGTGCATAATACACATATGCATACACACATATTTTATGTATATATGTGTAAATGTGTATATATATATATGTATGTATATATATATATATATACATATATATAAAATATTCTCAGGTTGTAGTCATCATTATATAGTAGCTTTAGAAAAAAAAACAGTCTCTGACTTTCAACACTTTAAAACTGAAAGGATTCCCTGAAGAATCAGGATAGTAAATATCAAATTTCAAAGTCATCATTTTGTTGGGAAATTTCAAAAAATAATAGAATGATGTGGGCCTTTATTATACCTCCCTTATTCATAGTTTCAATGGCAGGCAATAGAAATAACAAAATACTATGTCTTGGTGTGCTGGCATGGTCAGGACCTCTCTGGCCACCCACATCTATTTAGTAATCTCTGGGATCTGATACTATCAAATGATTTTAGAGAGAGCAAAGAACAGAGTATAAAGCTCTTGATATAAACAGTTGAGATAGCTTTTCCTCTAGCTGTCTTTTCTCTGATCCTCTCCTCTATATGACAGGCAAAGAATATGTCTGCTGTGCAGTGGTGAATGAGATTTCAGCCCTACTCCCAATGTTATCATTGTTCAAAGCAAAAGGAGAAAGTGCAATATATTGAGCTATTGATTTGATGCTTTACAAATATAACAGGTTGAATTCTTTGTCATGGCTTTTGATCTGTTTCCTCTGTCATTTTGAGCTCTCCTCATTTTTTTTTCAATCTCCCTTAATACTTAGGAAATATCTGCACACTGCTGTCTAAAAAATATTGTCTTCACTGACAAGACCCACAAATAAACAAAGATTTTTTTTTTTTTTTTTTTTTTTTTTTAGTGCTGGACCTGCCAGAGTGCATGCATTCTAGATACAAGCTAAAATAATGTTGACTTAGATCAATCATACAAGTGCAAAATATCGGTGTTACTTCCTGAGAATACAAAATAAATTTTCCATTATTCTGTCACTAACAAGGTGAAGGAAGAGTAGCCTTATGGGATTTCCCTAATCAGCTTTGACAACTGGAGCACTTGATTCAGGATGATTTAAACTGTTTGTGACAAAAAAAGATAGTTAACAGTCTGTGAAATGTCCATTATCCTTAGTTGGAAGAATCTTCCTGATTTAACACCTTGCCTTGGTCCCATGGGCATTGGAGAGCAGAGAAACACTAGTTCACAACAACCAACAAAGAGTAATCAATCTGAGCTAAAACTGTTAATGTTTTATAAATGTGTTCTGAATACCCCAAATGAGCAGGTTAATCAAGCAGGTTAAAAAGATAAAATAAGTCACTCAATGTCCCTTCTTTAATAATGTTCTCAAAGTAGATAGAACATCTGTTGTGTAACTAGACTCTAGGGTGGTACCCCATAGATTTTTAATAATTATAGTCCATTTAAAATGACATTGCAGACTCTTCTCTCTTGGAGGGGAAGGATCATATGTTCTGAGTAAGGGGTAGATAAGGGGTGGAGTTAAACTTTGGATTTGTAGGAATTCCCCATCCTTAATTGCAAAGCAAGGATGTTACTTTGGACTATAATTTCCATAAAACTTAGCTACTTCATCCTGGAGCTACATTCAGAAAAATAAATCATTTTATGCTATATTGGATTAAATTTGGCACAAGCATATCATCATACTTTAAAAATGAAAAATATAGGCTTAACAAGAGAACTTATGCTGAGCGGTCAATTATTTTTTTGTCAATACAATTTAATTTGACCTAAATTAATTAAAACTTTGGTTCAAGGAAAAATTAAGGATTGAGATAAAAATCACATTCCTGTCAATAGGATAAAAAAAAACCCACTAGAACTTTGGCATTATTCTATCAAAGATACTCATGCAGCTATTCACATATGATACACTTGGGAAAATCATTCACACAAGGTTCAATAACAGGCCATATTATCAGTCTCATGCTTCACTGAAAATGAGTGAAGTAAATTGTATAAATACTGATCCCAAAAGTAAAATGTGATGGCAATAAAATACCAATATCAGGGCAGAGTAACCCATACATTGTTCATGCAAGTCCCATGGGAAGTGGAAGGAGAGCTGGGCCTGTCATCTGAATATTTTTTGGTGACTTGGATGAATGAAAGCCAGTCTATGTAATAAAAATAAAAGACAACAGAACATCAGATTATACAACAGCCCTTTGTGTTTGGTTCTAGGTCAATAAAGGGCATTGTATCAAAAGAAGAGTTCTTTCTATTGGATTTAACAAAAGGTACATGTAGGCAGTGCTATTATGTTGTTCTTGCAGGTAAGAACATATTGAGCAAGTTCTCTGAATAGAATAATTTTTATAAAAAAAGAAAACGTTAACAGAAGAAAAAAAACTACTTACACCAGAATAGAAAGGCTCGCCAGACACACATATCACATCCTGCTCCTGGATCATCAAAATATCTTTGGCTAGGTGCAGTCGCACTTTGAAAGGCTCCTGATTACCATCCTGCAGCAAACAAATTCCTGTCTTTGTCTTTAGTAGAAAAAAAGAAAGAAAAAAAAAAAAGGAAAGAAAGAAAGGGGAGGAGAGAAAGTATGCTTAGTTTCCAGATTGTTATTTCAACAGCTAAATTACATTAAAATATCATGAATAGATTGCATTTATGAACAGGCAAAATATCCCATTGAATCTAGGATCAAAGCATTAACAATGCTGCGTTTGCATAGAAAAAAAAAAACTATTTAAATTTAAACAAAGCTCTAAGGAAATGAAATGTGTGTATCAGAAAATGAACCCAAAATTCTTTTTGTAAATTTTGTCTCGAGTTTTCCTAAATAAAAGGAATTATAAACTCAGTTTTGAATGGTTTTTAATTGCATGGTGACAATATAGAATATGAATTTGTCTTTCTTAATATTACTTTTGTCCTTCAGTAGTTACCCTTTAACACAACTGCATGCTATAGTATGAACTATAATATGAAGTTGACTTGTCATGGATCTGGCTGTGTGTATTTTGTCTCCATAGGCAGGAACACATATGTTCTGGCCCCTTCCGAAAGGGCATAAACAATCTGTGTAGAAATCAATCTGTTAATTCATGCTTTTTAGGAAGGGGCCAGAGCATAAGTATATCTCTCCATCAAGCCAAAGTATTTAGATCCAACTCTATGGGAAGAATTTCAATCCATCACAGCCACTACCACAATTATTAACACTATCACTCACCCTCCACAAAAAAAAAAAAAGAGAGAGAGAGAGAGAGAGAGAGAGAGAGAGAGAGAGAGAGAGAGAGAGATTAAAAAGGACTGAACAAATTGGTTCTGTAGAGAGGAAGGACAAAATAGGGGAACAAATTATTTGGAGCATTTTAATTACCTACTCTGATTCTTTATTATGTTGTAGAGATGATCCCAAATTTTCAAGGTTAGTGCCAAAGGATTAAAATACTATTGAGATGGAAGAACATTTCCAATGGGGTCATAGCACATGACTAGCTTCCAAAGAGCAGCCTTTCTAGGATGCAAACTCATGTTCAGAAAGTTTCCCACTAAGTGATGAACATTTTCAAGTATCTTATGTCATTCAAAGCAATAATTAAGGCATAAAGGAATTCTAACCTGTTTCAGTGCTAGAGGAAATAAATGTACTGATGAAACCACAAATACTTGAAGTTGAAAAATAAAGCAATTAACTAATTGTTTCTTTTGATTTTGGGGGCATATTCTAAATCTTTGATGTTAACCTAGTTACATAGAATACAAAAATAAAGCCAGAACAAATGGTTCACTCAAACTCTCTCATTCTAAGTTGTCTTTATAATAATTAAACCTGATAATAAACACACAAAATAAAACATGGGATTTATTTCATAAAGGGGTTCAGGAATTGGGGAGGGTATTTACTCAGTGGATGGATACTTCTCTTAATTACTAAATCACTACAATTATAGTAGGAAGTCTCCCTCAATTTTCCTTTCCACGTATACCTTAAAATACATCTTCATTGTATCAAAAAAATTACATTGTAAAACATAGAGTGATGTAATGATCCCTGGACTTAAATGAGAAAATTGTCCCTAGAATTCCTGGTTATCTTTAGATATTAGAATTTTTTAAATTGCTGATATCTTGTCACTTAGAGCATCTTCTTCTTCTTCTTCTTCTTCTTCTTCTTCTTCTTCTTCTTCTTTTTTAAAAGTAATATTCTCTCTAAAATGTAATATTCTCTGTTGAGGTTTTCTTGGGGTCTCTAGGAGCAGCCTTTATTTCAGTTCAGTAATCACCACAAGTACAGCCAGGGGTTAAAGTCCAAATACTTTATTGTCTCTTTCCAAGTCTTGTCTCTTTTCCTGGGATCCAGTTAGCTTTCTTAGAGGCCTATCTCTTTCCTTGGTTCCCAGAGCTTAAGCTCCTGCCACCAGTCCTTTTTCTTCTCTGCTTCTGCCAGCTTCTTGAGGTCCTCCTGAATGTGTCAATTTCTGTTGGGAAGGCAGGAGGATTGCCAACACTGTCTCTGTCTTCCCTAGTTCTGATTCTGGCTGAGTTTGAGTTTATAACCTCTCTAATCAAAGGTGTGAATCTTATAGAACTATAGAAAATACTAAGTACATGTACTGAACTAAAGAATTGTTAAGTACCATGCTAAATAACCATTGTCTCTATCAATTCCCTGACTTAGCACCCTGTTTCAAGTTCTGGCCTATAACAAAAAAATGTATTCTTGAACATTTATGAAATTATTAATTTTATTTAAATATATAATAGAAATGCTTGGAAAGGAATTCACCATTATTTTGGCCAGCGGGTAACACAGGATATTGACAGAGCCAAAATTTGTATTAAAACATTTTACTACAAACTCTTCATATTATTCATAAAGAAATTGAGGCCAAAGAAAGTAAAATGATCTGGTATGTATGTGTGTATGTGTGTCTGTGTGTGTCTCTCTGTGTGTGTGTGTGTGTGTGTGTGTGTGTGTGTGTGTGTGTGTGAGAGAGAGAGAGAGAGAGAGAGAGAGAGAGAGAGGGAAGGAATGTTGTGTGTGTTGCATAGTTCTTTCAGTGTAGATAATGATCTTTATTGAAATGTTTCTTCTCAGCTTTCTTTGAGTGTCTTAGGGCATTGTGACCTCTTTAATTTTTGTTTTTCAGTAGTTTCAGTCATACCTGATTCTTCATGATCCCATTTGAGGTTTTCTTCGTAAGGATTCTGGAATGGTTTTTTATTTCATTCTCTAGCTCACTTTACAGATGAGGAAACTGACACAGAACTAAATGACACAGCAAGTGTCTGAAACTAGATTTGAACTCAGTAGGGTAAATATTTTTTACTCTAAGACTTTTCAGGGCTAACCCAAAACATGATCAAAGGGAAGGAGGCAAAAAGGCCACAAGAAATATTTGAGGTTGTGGTGAAGTATAATAAGATATTTTTGTTTGGCTACATTGTGAAGAGAATAATTAAAAAAAAATACTACTAGAAATGGAGGTTGCTAGAGGATGGGAATGTATGGACTTCTTAATGTAAATGGCTTGAATATCAGACAATAGATTTTTCTAATTTAAAAAATTTTTATTTAAAGCTTTTAATTCCAAATATATCTCTCTCCCTTCCTCCTCTACTCCCTCTGAGATGGTAAAACAATCAGATATGTGTTATACATGTGCAATTTCTCTAATCAATATTTACAGAGCATTTTATCTATAACTAAATAATTCGGATTTCTTTGTCTGAAATCTTTGTCTGAAAACTGTCTGTTCATATCCTTTTACCACTTATCAAATTGGAAAGGACTTCTATTCTTATAAATTTGGCTCAGTCCTCTATAAATTTGATAAGCAAGGCCTTTATCAGAGATAATTCTTTCAGAATTCCCCTCTGTCCCATGGATTTTCTTTTCCTTTTAATTTTGGTTGCATTGGTTTTGTTTGTGCAAAACCTTTTTTGTACAATATATAATCAAAATAATCTATTTTACATTTTAAAATTCTCTACATTTTCTTTTGTTCTAAATTCTCCCTATATTCATATATATGAAAAATGAACTATTCCATGCTTCCTTAATTTATTATGGCATCACCTGGTATATATCATGTACTCATTTTGACCTTATCTTAGTATTGGATGTGAGATGTTGCTCTCTATCTGTTTGTGCCAAACTGTTTTCCAGTTTTTCCAGCAGTTTTTGTGAAATGATGAATTTTTCTTTCAAAAGCTTGGATCTCTGGATATATTGTATGTAGAGGGCCAGAACTCTGGAGAAGTATACTTGAAACAATATATTAACTCAGTGGAATTGATGAAATAATGGTTCTCTAGTTCACATATATACTTAGTACTTAGTATGGTGATGCAATGGTTGTCTAAGTTCACATGTAATCAGTATGCTATAATAATGTTATTAACAATAAGGTATATAAGAGTTAAGAAGGACTGGAAGACAGACATTCTATCTTTGATCAGCCTTGTGGTGGCTCTCATGATTCCTGCACTAAGATCAAGACTGGGCCAAAATAAATAATCTGGACTTTATTATTTCTTGACCATTCTTGTGTTATCTATCCTGCTGAGACTAAGGCCTATCTGAAGGACATCCAGAAAGCTAGCCCGAATATTACAACCAAGATTTCTATGGCATTTACTGGAATGAAATTTGTATCTTATTAATTACACTGATCTACTACTGAACTTATTAGCCAGTACCAAATTGTTTTGACAATTATTATACTATAATATTATTTAAGATCTTGAATGCTTAAACCACATTAATTTCATTTTTTTCTTTGATGCCCTTGGTATTCTTGAGTTTTTGTTTTTCTAGGTGAATTTTATTATTTTTTTCTATCTACATAAAATATTTTTGGTAGTTTGATTGCTATGGCATTGAATAAACATTAATTTAGGTAGAATTGCCAATTTAATTATTATGACTTAGTTTATCCAGAAGCAATTAATATTTTTCCAATTGTTTAGAACTGACATTATTTGTGTCAAAAATGTTCTATTGTTGTATTCATCTAATTCCTGATTTGTCTTGACAGGTAGACTCCCAAATACTTTATACTGTCTACCATTATTTAAAATTGAAATACTCCTTCTGTTTCTTGCTGCTGGATTTTGCTGGTAATAAATAAAAACACTGATGACTTATGTGAGGTTTTTTGTACACTGCAGCTTTGCTAAATTTATTAATAATTTCAAGGAGGTCTTTAATTGATTATTTAGGATTTTCTAAGTATAACAATTTATCCTCTGCAAAGAGTGATGGTTTTGTTTCCTCATTACCTACTCTAATTCCTTTAATTTCTTTTTTTTCTGATTTCTATAGTTAACATTTCTAGTACAATATTATATAACAGAAATGAATCCTTTGTCACTTTTATTGGATATTCTTTTTTCAAGAATATTTCTTGTTCCCCTGATTATCTTGGGAAGGGATCTAGTTTATCCCCATTACAGATAATGCTTGTTGATGATTTTAGATAAATATTACTTATTGTTTTAAAGTAAGCTTCCTTTTTTCTTATAATTTCTAATGTTTTTTATAGCAATAGGTGTTGTATTTTCTCAAAGGCTTTTTCTGCTTCCATTGCTGCTCTGCTCCAGGGATGGGGCCTTGCTTCTGGGTTGTCATGGTAACAAAATCTTTGTGGTAGTTGCCTCTGAAGGAGGGATCTTATTGCTGGTCTGCCCATCCCTGGTGCTGGTAGATTCCAGGAGCAAAACCTACCTGTTGCTCAGACTTAGAGAAGGGCTTCACTGTTAGTCAGCAAAGTAGTCAAGCCCTGGCTAGTGATTATTTCTGGGGATGGGATCTCTGAGGTGGAGATTTGCTCTGTTGCACAGAATATTTACTTTCCTAGAGGGCTGCTATTAGATTGCTAAAAGAGTTGTAGACTTGCTGCAGGTCCTTTATAGTAAAGATATTTGCTGTTCCTGATCTTGTATCTTGCTCACCTCCCACCTTAGTGAGACAGACCTTTCCTCCTCTGCTTGTAAGCTGTTTCCTGATCCTAAATTAATTTTGATGCAGTTTTCTGGTTGTTGGATGGTTGGTTGTTCCTGGAATTTCAAAGAGCTTCAGGTTTCTTCCTCACTCTATCATCTTGGTTCTGGAAGTACCAGAAAATAAATTTTGAATTAAAAAGATAGAAGGAGATGCTGAAGATTTTTGAGCAGAGGAGTAATATAGTCAGATTTATGGATAAAGAGTTTGGCAGTTATATAAACTATGAATTGAGAGGGAGATAGTGAAAATGAGAAAGTCTATTTGGTATCATTTTCAAACTTCAGTTCAAATACAAAGAAGACCTGTGATTGTAGCTATGGGAATACCAAAAACAAAACAAAAAACAAAACCAAAAACCTAATATATTAATAATAATATCCACATAAGGATAGTAAATAGGATTTTAAGTGATCCAAAACTTAAGGTAAAGGAAGCAGAGGAAGGAAAGATAAGGGTAATACTGAGTTTTTGATTATGCAGGGCTGAGTATGTAGCATTGTCACTAAGAAAAATAAGGATGAGAAAGAGGAATACAATTTTTGGGAATGTTGTTTAACTCAGGTTGGTTTATGTAGCGTTTTATATTCCCAGCAGGATGTCCAAGGAGAAGTACCTTGTAAAAGTAGGAAATACAGAGCAGAAGATATATTTGTCCATTTCTCTGTGGAGATTATAATTTAGATAACTGTACAGAATCTCTTCAGACACTTCTTCAGCAGATGTAATAACATAGGAAATAGCATATTGGGGTTCAAGTCCAATCTTTCTACTTAATAGTAGCTATTATCCAGACTTTTTTTTTCAGTTATGTCCAATTCTGCAGCTCATTTTATATATGAGGAAACTGAGGCAAACATACTTAAGTGACTTTCCCAGTGTCACACAACAAGAAAGTGTCTGAGACCAGATTTGGACTCAGAAAGTTGAGTTTTCCTGACTCCAGGCCCAGAACATTATCTATTCTGCCACTTAGCTGTCTTACCTGTTCCCCTTCCCACCTACTCAACCCTTCTACCCTACTTTCTTTTAAAATTTACTACCCTACTTTTAAAATTTACATTCAAGGAAATAAAAATCCACTGAGTTTATACCACCATGCCAAAATTCAGATAGCTAGTAAATTGAAGATCAGGAAGTAGCCCAGGCCCTGCTATCTGTCAGATGAACATACTTTGAACTAGATCACAATTACATTTCTTCTATAAGCAAAACTCAACAGTCACTTGAAGAAAGGACAAGGTTTTGCCTGATATTACCCTGGAGCCATGGATACAATCCTAGATTCTTTCCAGCTAAGAATTTTCCCTATTCATTCAGGCTCAGTAACTTTTAGAATGAGCAGGTTTCCAAGGAAGCCAGAGGGAAAAGTGAAATTAAGAGAAAATCAAAGAAATCATTTTACTACTTCTTAGTTCCTTATGCTTAAGAATAATTCTACATCACTTCCAAGTAATGTTAAGTTAGAACAAACAAATCCTGACTGGTATTTCAAATCTTTGTAAGGAGCCTCAAGTACTACTACTTCCGTTGAAGTCTACCTTCAGTTTTCAATTATTATTTCCACATATATTAACTGTTCTAGGATCAAGATATAAGAGGTGATCTGTTTTTCCCTTTATGCAGAAACATTTTAAAGGCAGTGTCTTTCTTTTGAAGTTATCTCCAATAAGATCAGCATATATTTTATTTATTTATAATTGTTGTATGCTGTTTTCCCATTAGGCTATGAGGTTGTTTTTTGTTTTTTTTTTTTTTGAGCAGGGACTATTTTTACCCTTCTTTTATAGTAGATATTTAATAAATATTTGTTGATTTAACTTGGTGTATATTATCATTCAATCTTATATAGTTCCTGACCCAAAACTTTGAGGGTTATTAAGTATTTATTTAACTGCCCTCCTTAGTAATGGATAGTTGTTTTTTTTTTTTTACATGAAATAAAATAAATATATGTTTAAAACAAAAACCAAAATATTTTATAAATTAAAGAAATGTGACTGTGCCTATCAATTTTGCATGACTCAAGTGAAAATTTCAGTCTCTGTACAAAGGCTTTTGAATTAAAGAAGCACTTAAAGTTTTTGTAGCTTTTAAAGTATGCCATTTAGAATATATTTTAGTATTTTGATGAATCTATGCTCATATCAGCATGGATATTTTCTCCAATAGATGAGCTGCCAAAATGTTCATACTCTCTCATCTTATGTGTGAGTTTTGCTCATATACTTCCACAAGTGGTTTGGGTGAGGGGTGATGGTTATTAAATGTGAGTGCAACTTCCATAGAAGTTTTGAAATTATGTGGATATCATTGAAAAAATAATATAGAGGGTGTTTCTCTCTCTCTCTTTCTCTCTCTCTCTCTCTGTATACATACATATATATATGCATATATATACATATATATGCATATATATATATTTTTTTAAGAGCCCACATGGTGTTTTTTGGAAGTTTTATGATTTTATTGGTGTAGGGAACTACATGTGAGAAAACTCTCTCCATCAATGAAAAAAACAAAAACAAAAACAAAACCACCCCCCCAAAAAAACCCAACATAAACAAAAAAAAAACTTTTGCCACTGATAGTTTTTTTTTTTAAATTAAAGCTTTTTATTTTCTGAAACATATGTCTAGATAATTTTTCAACATTGAACCATGCAAAACTTTCTTCCAGGTTTTCTTCTCCTTCCCCCACCCCCCTTGATAGCAAGTAATCCAATATATGTTAAACATAATAGAAATATATGCTAAATTCAATATATGCATACATATTTATATAATTTCTTGCTGCTCAAGAAATGTCAGATCAAACATGAAAAAAGAGAAAGAAAATAAAATACAAGCAAACAACAACTAAAAGAGTGAAATATGCTAGGTTGTGAACCACACTTAGTTCCTACATTCCTCTCTCTGAGAGATGGCTCTCTTCATCACAAGATCATTGGAACAGGTCTGAATCATCTCATTGTTGAGAAGAGTCATGTACATCAGAATTGATCATTATATAATCTTGTTGCTATGTACAGTGATCTCCTGGTTCTGTTCATTTCACTGAGCATCATTTCATGTAAGTCTCTCCAGGTTTCTCTGAAATCATCCTGCTGGTCATTTCTTACAGAACAATAATATTCCAAAAATGCATATACCATAACTTATTCAGCCATTCTCCAATAAATGGGCATCTATCCAGTTTCCAGTTTCTTGCCACTATGAAAAGGGCAAACATTTTTGCACATGTGGGTCCCTTTCTCTCCTTGAAGATCTCTTTGGGATATAAGCCCAGTAGAAACACTGCTGCATCAAAGGATATTCACAATTTGATAACTTTTTGAGCATAGTTCCAAATTGCTCTCCAGAATGGTTGGATCCGTTCACAATTTCACCAACCATGTATTAGTGTCCCAGTTTTTTCACATCCTTCCAACATTCATCATTATCTTTTCCTGTCATCTTAGCCAGTCTAAGAGGTATGCAGTAACATCTCAGAGTTGTCTTAATTTGCATTTATCTGATCAATAGGGATTTAAACCTTTTCATATGACTTTTCATCTGACTAGAAATGATTTCAATTTCTTCATATGAAATTTTCTATTCTTATCCTTTGGCCATTTAGAAATTGAAGAACAGCTTGATTTCTTATAAATTTGAGTCAATTCTCTATATATTTTAGAAATGAGGCCTTTATTAAACTCTTGAATGTAAAAATGTTTTTTCCATTTATTTTTTCCCTTCTAAACTTGTTTACATTAGTTTTGTTTGTACAAAACCTTTTTAGCTTAATATAATCAAAATTATCTATTTGGTGTTCAATAATGAGTTGCAATTCTTCTTTGGTTGAAAATTCTTTCCTTCTCCACAGGTCTGAGAAGCAAACTATCCTTTGTTTTTCTAATTTGCTTATAATATCACTTTTTTTTTTACCTAAATCATGAACCAATTTTGACCTTATCTTGGTATAGAATATTAGGTGTATGTCAATGCCTAATGTCTGCCACACTAGTTTCCAATTTTCTCATCCGTTTTTGTCAGATACTGAGTTCTCATTTCAAAAGCTGGGGTGTTTGGGTTTGTCAAACACTAGATAGCTACAGTTATTAACTATTTTGTCCTGTGAACCTACCTTATTCCACTGATAGACTACTCTATTTCTCAGCCAGTGCCAAATGGTTTTGATGTCTGCTGTTTTATAATATAGTTTTAGGTCTGGCACAGCTAGATCACCTTCATTAGCATTTTATTCATTAATTCCCTTGAAATTCTTGACCTTTTGTTTTTCCAGATGAACTTCATTATTATATTTTCTAGATCTGTAAAATAATTTCTTGGGAGTTTGCTTGGTATGGCACTAAATAGAGTAATTTAGGTAGTATTGCCATTTTTCTTATATTTCCTCTGCCTACCCATGAGCACTTAATATTTTTCCAATTTATTATATCTGACTTTATTTGTGTGGAAAGTGTTTTGAAGTTGTGTTAATATAGTTCCTGACTTTTCCTTGGCAGATAGAGTCCCAAATGTTTTAAATTATCAACAGTCATTTTAAATGGAATTTCTCTTTGTTTCCCTTGCTGCTGGCCTTCCTTGGTGATATATAAAAATTCTGATGATTTATGTGGATTTATTTTGTATACTACAACTTTGCTAAAGTTGTGAATTATTTCTAGTAGTCTTTTAGTTAATTCCCCAGGGTTCTCTAAGTATACCATCATATTATTTGCAAAGAGTGATAATCCTCATGATCTACTTTAATTCCTTTAATCTCTTTTTCTTCTTTTATTGCAAAAGCTTAAATTTCTAATACCATACTGGATAGTAGTGGTAATAGGGGCCAACCTTGTTTCACCTCTTATTTTATTGGGAATGGTTATATTTTTTCCCCATTACATATGATGCTTGCTGATAATTTTAAATAGATACTACTGATCATTTTAAGAAAAAATCCATTTATTCCTGTACTCTGCAGTGTTTTTAATAGGATTTTTTTCCTACATCTATTGAGATAATCATGTGATTTTTGTTAGTTTGGTTATTGATATAGTCAATTATGCTAATAGTTTGTCTAATTTTGAACCAAACCTGCATTCCTAGTATAAATCTTATTTAGTCATAGTGAATTTTCCTGGGCATGATTTTCTGTAATCTCTTTGCTAATATTTTACTTAAGATTTTTTGCATTAATATTCATTAGGGAAATTGGTCTATAATTTTCTTTCTCTGAGTTCACACTACCTGGTTTAGGTATCAGCACCATATCTGTGTCATAAAAGGAATTTAGTAGGACTCCTTCTTTCCCTATTTTTTTTCAAAAAAAATTTCTATTTTCCCCAACTATATGTCAATGAATTTGATAATTTAAGTAAAATGGAGGAATAACTACAAAAATATAGATTGCTTAGGTTAACAGAAAAGGAAATACATTGTCTATATAGTTCTATTTTAGAAAAAAGAAATAGAACAAGCTATTTATCAACCCCCTAAGAAAAAATATCCAGGGTCAAATGGATTTACATGTGAATTCTACCAAATATTTGGAGTGAAGTATTCTTTAAATGTTTGATAGAAAATAACTCCTATTTATTGCTCTAATTTTTTCTTCATTGGTGGAAAGTTCTCCCTTTTCATTTTCGAGACAAGCTATTTGATTTTATTCTTTCCTTTTTTTCTATTCAAATTAACTAAAGTTTTATGTATTTTATTGATTTTTCATAAAACCAATTATTAGTTTTATTTATTAATTCAATAGTTTTCTTACTTTCAGTTTTATTAATCTCCCCTTTTATTTTCAGAATTTCAAATTTGTTATTCAATTGAGTGTTTTTAGTTTGTTCTTTTTACAGCTTTTTTAGTTGCAATACCCAATTCATTGATCTTTTCTTTCTCTATCTTATGTGAGTACACATATAAAGATATAAAATCTCCCCTAATTTCTGCTTTGGCTGCATCCCACAAATTTTGATATGTTTAATAATTTTGGCATTCTCTTGGATGAAGTTATTGATAGGGTCTATGATTTTTTTGTTTCACTCATTCATTCTTTAGGATTAGATTATTTAGTTTCCAATTAATTTTTGGTCTATTTCTCCCTAGTCTTTTATTCCATGTGATTTTTATTGCATTTGCTGAAAAAATGCATTTATTGTTGCTTCCTTTCTGCACTTGATTTTGAGGTTTTTATGCCCTAATAAATTGTCAGGTTTTGTATGGATTCATCTACTTCTGAGGAAAAAAGTAAATTCCTTTCTGTCTCCATTCAATTTTCTCCAAAGATCTATCATACCTCACTTTTCTAGTATTCTATTTACCTTATCAAAGTCTTTCTTATTTATTTTATAGCTAAATTTATCTAATTCTGAGAGAGCAAGGTTGAGATCCTCTACTGATATAGTTTTGCTGTCTATGTCTTCTTTCATCTCTTTTAATTTCTCCTCTAAGAATTTGGATGTTATACCATTTGGTGCATTATGTTTAGTATTGCTTCATTATCTATGGTACCCTTTAGATATAGTTTCCTTCCTCATGTCTTTTAATTAAAGCTATTTTTGCTTTTGCTTGATCTGAGATCAGGATCACTACCTCTGCTTTTTTTTTTTTTTACTTTACCTGAAGCATAATAAATTCTGCTACACCATTTTACCTTCACTCTATATGTATTGCTCTGATTTAAATGTGTTTCTTGTAAACAACATATTATGTGATTCTGACTTTTAATCCAGGCTGCTATCCACTTCCATTTTATGGGACAGTTAATCCCATTCACATTCACAGTTAAATAACTAATTCTGTATTTCCTGTCATTTTATTTACCCCAAGTCATGTTTTTCTTTTCCTTCCTTCCTCCCCAGTATTTTGCTTCTGACTACCACCTCCTTCAAACTGCCATCCCTCTTTAGAACTCCTTCCCCTTTCTTGTACCTTTCCCCTAATACTTCTGTTCTTCCTTCTCTTAGTCTCCCCTTTTCATTTCCTCTTTCTCCTTCCATTTCCCTATAAAGTGAGAAAAGTTTCTCTGTGAAACCAAATATGTCTGTTATTCTCTTTGAGCCAAGTCTGATGACAGTAAGATTCACATATGTTCATCCCCTTCCATTCTTTCCCTAAATTATAATAAGTTTTTTTTTTTTTTGTCTCTTCATGAGATGAAATTTCCCTCATTTTACTTCCATTTTCTTCTTTTTCCAGTATAATCTCTTTTCCACCTCTAGTTTCTTTTTCATATTAAACACCAAATATTTATGGGTTCTGGCACTTCAAAACCAGTTTAGAGGTTTAATCTACTGTTGGTGTGAGAGAAGGTGGGAGAAGTTTAGATACAGCTGTGTCTACTCTCCACCATCTTGGCTCTTCCCCTTGGCCACTGACAGTCTTAAAGAAAATATATATGATTTTTCAGGGCTACAAAGCCAAAATATATCAAGTAGGACTTCCAGACTTTGAAAGTGACCCCCCTATTTACTATACCAGACTGTGTCTCAGTGCAGTTTTCCTGACCAAATTTTTTCTTTACAATATTCCTAGTCATTCCTAATCATTGAGCAAATGAAAAGCATTAAAAATATCAAATTGCTTTCACATATTACATCCAGGCCTAGAAGAAAACTATAACAAGAAAAACAGTTTGAACAAGGTTTAAGAAATTAAACTAAAAATAGATTCTCAACAACTGGAGCATAGTCTATAATATGTATTGTTCAATAATATGCACCATAGCTTCGGCAATAAAAATTAACATGCTTACTTCTAGTTCATAATATATAATTTTTCAACCATGAAACTTCACAACTTTTAATGAGTATGACATTTTGTACATTGTAGAATATTTAAAAGCAAATATTTCATGCAAGGAACATAAAACTAGATTTGAATTTCATTATTTGCCTTTATGCTTGGTGATTCCTTGCCTAGAATTCCCTCTCTCTCTTCTCTCTATAGCTAAATATTTGCCCATTCTTTGATACACATTAATCCTCAATTCTTCATAAACCACTTCAATTTACTGCATTTGCCTCTCCTCAAATATGATACATTTAATAGTCCAGAATATTTAATATACAATTAGTCTTAAATAGCTTCATCACAGCATCCGTTTTGTTGATTTTGTTTTTATTTAAACAAAATTTCAAAGCACCCATGATACCACCTTTCACAAATAAGCATTAAATAAATAATATTATTCATTATATCTTATTAGATATAATGAATAATATTATTTAATAAATTAATTTATTATTTAATAATAATTATTATTTTTAAATAAATTATTTATTAATAATTTATTTAAATAAAATAGCTAAGAAACCTGTTGAAATCCTTCTTTTCAGAAAATGTCTAATTCTTTCTTTTACATCTCACACAATGCATAACCTGCAAAGAAGACATTAAACAAATATTTGCTAAATAAAATTTGATTTTCACATTTGATGATGGAAGTAAACAAGCAACTAGATTTGTACTAGGTATTTATAAGAAAAGCCTAATCAATATAGTCTAGTAAATAGAAAATTAAAAGAAATTAGGTCATTTCTACTATTTATTTAGAAGCAAAACCACCTCTAGCACTGTGATATGTAAAAAGAACATTGAGGTCATAGTATCAGAAGATCTGGTCCTGCCATAAATTATGTGATTTCACTGACTTGGACTACTGGGTTTTCAGGACCTATATAGATTCAGGATCCTCCCCTCTTATAATTTCAGAGCCTTAAATTCTCCTTCACAAAGTACAAGCAAGACCAGTTGATCCTAATGACCCTTCAGCTCTTTAATTCCATGATGACATCTTAAAGAAAAAACATACCTGACACTGTCACTTCACTCTTTAGAGAGACATAATATGATTAGTTAATTGTTTTGAGACTCAGTCTATAACATTAATGTCCCTGTACAAATCTTCTTCGTGTTGTGCAGATCAAATTTAAACTATGGAAATTACCAAGTCTTTTTTATTTTTTTATATTCCTCTTTGCTCTTGATGTTACAATCATTGTCCCCATTACTCAGTTTAAAATAATAGTCATATTTGACTCTTCCTAGTTCCTCAATATCTTGATGCCTTCAATCATCTAAAGAGAGCTTCATAGCATTTCTCTCATGCATCTTTTCTAATTGATCAGCAATTATTAAACACCTACTATATCATGGAAACTTTTTTGGATGACAGAGATTAAATGGAAAAATTAGACAGTCCTTACAATGTTATTGCCTAGTCACTATAATATAGCGTCTGTTCCAGGAAACCAGTAATTCATAAATAGAGTTATATGTAAGAAAAGTATTAACAGAGCAAGAGCATTTCTCTGTCTCTATCTCTCTGTGTGCATGTGTGTGTGTCTCACATACTTCAATTTTACATGAGTTTTGAAAGTACAAGATATCATTTTTGGTAAGAAATATTTTGATCTTACTCCCTTTCTCCCTATTGATTTTTTTAGAATATAAATAAATAGAGCATGATAAAATTAAATATCTTAAAAGATTAAGCTCTTATATAAATATAATAAAGATACTTTGAAAATAAAAGTTAGAGACTCATTTGCACTTTTGCTTCATAAATTTTTTTTCACATTTTATTTAATGTTTTTTTTTTCCTGTCTATCTCTATATCTTTATCTTTCTTTTCATCTCCAATGTATAAAGCAAAATTCTAAAATTTTCATTAAAAAAAAATAAAGTTTTCAGAAATTTGAACCCAGGACATTCTTGATTTCTATATGACTTCAGAATAATTTTAAAGGATAAAATGTATGAATAAAGAGAACAATTCAGTCAAAGCAATGATCTGGTTGACAAAGTTCACATTGAAGACACAGTTATCTGGGCAAACATTGGTTTCTGCACAGTGGCAAGAAGGTCATCATATTACTTCAGTGGCTAAATGGATCAACAAACTAGGTTGAAATAACTCTTGCTTGTATTTTTCTTGAGGGAGACTTGGGAGTACAGTGAGCAAAACCACACAAAAAGAAAATAAACTCTTCACCTACCTCTTCACAACTAGTCCTGAAATCCATGTGCTATGGCACAAGAAAGAGTATTGTCTGAAAAGATAGAGAGGGAGTATGCCATTAATTTAAACATTGGTAGGAGCATGAAAAAAAGGATTATAATTTTTTTTTTCCCCTGAGGTTGGGATTAAGTGACTTGACCAAGGTCACACAGCTAGGAAGTATTAAGTGTCTGAGACCAGATTTGAACTTGGGTCCTCCTGAAATCAGGGCTGGTGCTCTATCCACTGTGCCACCTAGCTGCCCCCGGATTATAAAATTATGAAATGAATATTGTAGTCTTCTTGGCGAATTGTGTTTCTGACTCTGCATAATTATCAGCAACTCTAGAGTATAATGAAGTGAGAGGAATAAGAAGAAAATAGACCCTAATAATAGCATATATAAAATATAAACATCCTGATTTTATTCACTGTGATTAAGAAAGTGAATTTCCACCTCTCTCTCCACTCTATGTAGCATTCAAGCATAATATACTCTTATGATTAACCTCTTCTTACAAGTGCTAGCTTATTTCTAACATTTATTTGGAAAGTTGTGTTTGCAGCAGGGAAAGAACCTTTGAAAGAGTAATTAAAAGTTACTTTTCATATGGTTATCTCTTGCAAAAGGTTGACTAATCTTTTTTCTTCTAATTAAAAAGATACATGCATGAATAATTTTTTCCTTGGACTTGAGATTTTATTCACAAACATTACTGCTCATAGAAAACAAACCATTTATCAAATAGGTTAATTTTCAGAAATTTCTCTGTTGTGAAGTAGAGGAAATTACCTCAACTAGGACTAGGTAGTAGGTCACTGGTTTTATAAAGTAAATACCACAATTACTGAAATGACAAGTCTAGGCCTAGATACTTCTGTAAAGTGTATGTTAAATACCTTTGTTTTAGTTACAAGGTAAATTTAAGGGATTAAGTTATTGTTGTAGAATAATGTTATATTGTTACCATAAAAGGTCATTGAGGCAAAGTATAATTATGTAGAAAAACAAGATATCAAAACAAAATGGATGTTTAATTTCAAAATATATCACATCATATAATGGATATAAGTGAAATGGGCTGAAAACTGTCTCAGCTTCATCATTGGACTGATAAATTATTGATCATTCAGGACTAAGGAATAACATCTTTTGTTGATGTTCATTTACTTTCATTTAAAGCAATGTTTATATTTTCCCCATTTAATAAAAGTAACAATAGCTATCATGTATGTAATATTTCAAGATTTTCAGAGTGATTTATAAATATAATATTACTTTATCCTCATAATTACCCAAAAGATAGCTACCAATATTATTCTCACTTTTCAGATGAAAAAACTGAAGTAGATATGGATTTTGTCTGAGACAGAATCAAATTTAGGTCTTCCTAATTTTATTTCCCTTACTCTATTATACCATTTAACAGTCTTCCTTTGCATGGTAACATGAAAGAAATCTTTAAAATCTTGAAAATTATCTATAAACAATTCTAATAAATAAAATCGGTTATAAGAATTGTTAGTATTTAAGATTTCTACATATCATAGATAAGAAATCCTTAAACTATAGGCCTTTATTATATAGATATGATAATGATATCAATGCTTCTTCTTGGTCATTGAGCTATTAACTAAGCTTAGATATAAAACCAAACTATATTTATATAGGAATGGTTCACATTTGCTGAAGATACCTTGTTCATGTCTTAGACCCTGATAATTTTTTTGGGAGAAACTCCTATCTTGTTATTATATTTATATTCCATTAATATTTCACTGTAAATGCTGATTAATGTTAATTACCTGATCAATATTCAGATATTCAGCACACCAGAGCAATTTTATTCTCTTAAGCTTATTCCTTAACATGCTGTAAAGAACAATAGCATCCTGATTCCTAGAAACTTAACTTAAAGGTATAATGTGAGTTGGGCAAGTGGTCCCAGAGGATCAGAAGGGATTCATAATCTACTGCTATTTTAGTATCTTGAAAGACTACTCTGTTGTCTGCTGTGTACATAAAAGGAGACATTGCTCCTACTTTGCTGAGAGATGTTAAACACTGAGTACCATTAGAAATGAGCAGCTAGGGAGCACAATAAACAGGGTGGTAGGCCTAAAATCAAAATGACATCTTTGTGACTTCATATCTGAGCTCAGTCTCTTCATAGCTGAAAAATCTTGAGCAATCCAGCATCTTTACCAAGAAAACCCCAAATGAGATTTCAAAAAGTCATACAGGACTGAAAACAACTGAACAACAACAACCTGCAATAAAGTGATTTATTTGGGATCTGGTTATAGACACATGAATGGAAAGAGGACATCCAAGGAAATAATGGAAGAAAATATTTTAAATATTGAATTAAAACCCTCAAAAATAGATTCATAAAGGTACTCATTTTCATAATGTTCTTTGACTTTTGTTCTATCTCTATAAGTGTCCTTGACATGCAAATCTAGTGACTTATGTGAGTGATTCCCTCTAGATGAGATTATTTGTCACCCTTTCCTGCTTGTCACCATTTGGTGAGCTCTTATCTTTTTCTCAGCTTAAGAGCTTCATTTATTCTTATATATTATTTGTTATACTTCAACTTGTAGAACTTCTGTTAACTTCAGTTTGCTGTTTGGCTTGGATAAATGAATTTATTTGCCATTCCTTTTTGACAGCTTTTTATGGAACCAGATGTTGATAAAAAGAGACTAAAAAATAAATGCATATTTTAAGAGATATCAAGGAATTGGTTTTCATTCTGAATATCCTAAAATTACATTTCTAATATAGAATGTTTAGAGTTTTCTAGATATCATTCTAACCCAATATACTCACCCCATTCCTTATCTGTTCTGGATCTTGCCTATCTCTCTCTCTGCCCATAGGTAAGTTGATGAATTTAAAGGAAAGGCTCTCTTCCTACTTTGTTCAGAGGTGGGCCAGAACAGTCATATTTACTTATGCCATTTCTAAGAAAAACATCTATATATTTACATATGGACAGTCTATATGTGTGTATAGGAATACATACACATAAACGTATATGTGACTGTACATATATATATATATATATATATATATATATATATATATATATATATATATATATATATATATGTCAATAAATATTTGCATATATATGTACCTATTTCTTTCTATTTTAATTAGATACTAATTTCATTGTGGTAGGGCATGTTCAGTAAGGAATTGCTACCAATGTAGAGCTTTATTTACTTTATAATCTTTAGTCTTGAAGACTTGCCAATGATCCTCATTTAAATGATAAGCCTAGAGTCACCCAATCACTCTATGTCAGTGGTGGGATATGACATTTTCCTGAATTTGAGGCAAATTTTCTATCACTCCATGTGACCTATCTATTGCTATGTACATTTTAATAGATTAGTTGGTCCTGATCCACTCATGGGAGAACTATGGGGACCTGGCCCTGTTATCTGATTCATGGACAAGGAGTGAAGAGGGGGTAAAAACAGGAGTCTGATTTATTAAGGATTACACCAATACTAATATGCCATTTAAGGTTTACATAATTGGTAACAAATAACTAAATTTTCAGTTAGATTACTACTACTTCTGTATTCTAACAATAGTCAATACATCATACACAAAGATATTCAGATAGCACATAACAGGTGATAGAATATCTGGTAGATGTTCTCCAGACATGTTTCTTAGAAGTCAGTAATCATGCTTTCCTCCAGAGATTCTTGGTACTAGTAATCATCAAGGTTAGACAAATCTCCTGACTTCTCAGAAGGCCTGCCACCTGCAGTGGGGATAGAGAAGGCAAGCCAAACATGATTAGCGGAGTTCTTGGAGGACAAAAAGGTCTTATGCCTTTTCCAGGGATCTCTCTATTATCTGTGACCCTCAGGAAATTGAATAAATAAATTGATTGCATGATTATTAAATGTGTAAAGGATATAAACATGGCAGGGATAGTTAACATGGTGAATGAAAAATATCAATATCTAGTAATACCTCAGTAGTTTACAACTATAGGCTAAACACAACAAACCATTTAATAGTGCCACAAAGACTAAAATTGTATTCAACAAATTAATTATACAATGATAATATCAGGGAGAAGTAGATAAGCAGCAGTTTTTATGAAAAATGTGTAAACCTTTAATTGACCTTCATTCCCAGTGAATGGACAGTATTTAATGTAAACAAGAAATCTTACTCATGTTGATTGCACTAAGAGAGCTTTAATGACCAGAAATAGAAAGATGAGAGTCTCACTACAAATTGAACTATTCAGGAAAAATAAAAGCTTCTGAGCCACACATTTTAGGAAGAACATACCTTTGTATGGAGAAAAATATGAGGATGATAACCAATATAAAGTATGAATTCAAGAATAAACTATATGACAATTGTGTGAAAGATGAAAATTAACTCAAAAAAGAAGACAGAGTATGTGTAGTGGTGATAGTAATTTTTCAGTATTTGAAGTGATGTCACAGTGAAGAGGAGAGAGAAAATGGGTTTACTTTAGGCTTGATATAACAAAAATTTTTAGGTTTAATATAATAAAAGACTGTCTAATAATTCCCTAAAACTTAAATGGGGCAATTTGAGAGATAATAACTCCTCTGTCATTGGAGATCTTCAAGCACAGGTAAAAAATAGATTCTTGTTCAAATATAGAATGAAATATATGGTGTTTGAAATACCTTCTCATTTGATGATTCTGACAGTTGAAAGTATTATGCACTCTAATGGAACAAAATTAATCATAAATATTTTTGTTGTTTAAAAAGTCATTATACACATGTGGTATATTGCCTATATGCCTTGACAACTTCTAAAACAAAACAAAACGAACCAATTATATTAAACATAACTAATGCAAATGGAATAAAAATCCATTAGAATGAAAATTTATTATGTCCATATAGATAAAACGCACATAAACTTTATGTTTCAATAAACAAGGTACATAAATATTCCTTTTTATTTTGACTCAATTACCAACCTATGGAAAATGACTATTATGTCATATTTTCATTTGCTCATTCAGAAAACAAAATAATTTCTAAGCAATTAAAAATGTGTCAATGATCAAGGCAGCTAGTGGTTTTTGTAGCTGTAATAAAAGTCTTTGGAGTGATTGTAAATGTCAAGAATAGAAATATTTTTTTAAAAAGACTACTCAAGGAAGACTAAGTCATTTGTTATTTTCACTCTATCAACAAAAGCAGGATAAACAACTTTCTCCACACCATTCACATTTTTTTTTTTTAATTTTTATTTTATAATTATAACATTTTTTGACAGTACATATGCTTGGGTAATTTTTTTACAACATTATCCCTTGCACTTACTTCCACTCAGATTTTTTCCCTTCCTTCCCCAACCCCCTCCCCCAGATGGCAAGCAGTCTTATATATGTTAAATATATTACAGTATATTCTAGATACAATATATGTGTGTAGAACTGAATTTTTTGTTGCACAGGAAGAATTGGATTCAGAAGGTAAAAATAACAGTTTACATTCATTTCCCAGTGTTCCCTTTCTGGATGTAGCTGGTTCTGTCCATCATTAATCAATTGGAATTGGATTAGCTCTTCTCTATGTTGAAGAAATCCACTTCCATCAGCATACATCCTCGTACAGTATCATTGTTGAAGTGTATAATGTAAGTCTCTCCAAGCCTCTCTGTATTTCTCCTGCTGGTCATTTCTTATAGAACAATAATATTCCATAACATTCATATACCATAGTTTACCCAACCAATCTCCAATTGATGGACATCCATTCATCTTCCAGCTTCTAGCCACTATGAAAAGGGCTGCCACAAACATTTTGGCACATACAGGTCCCTTTCCCTTCTTTAGTAGTTCATTGGGGTATAAGCCCAGTAGTAGTATGGCTAGGTCAAAGGGTATGCACATTTTGATAACCTTTTGGGCATAATTCCAGATTGCTCTCCAGAATGGTTGGATTCTTTCACAACTCCACCAACAATGCATCAGTGTCCCAGTTTTCCCACAGCCCCTCCAACATTCATCGTTATTTGTTCCTGTCATCTTAGCCAATCTGACAGGTGTGTAATGATACCTCAGAGTTGTCTTAATTTGCATTTCTCTGATCAATAGTGATTTGGAACACTCTTTCATATGAGTGGAAATAGTTTTAATTTCATCATCTGAAAATTGTCTGTTCATATCCTTTGACCATTTATCAATTGGAGAATGGCTTGATTTCTTATAAATTAAAGTCAATACTCTGTATATTTTGGAGATGAGGCCTTTATCAGAACCTTTAACTGTAAAAATTTTTTCCCAATTTGTTACTTCCCTTCTAATCTTGTTTGCATTAGTTTTGTTTGTGCAGAAATTTGTTAATTTGGTGTAATCAAAATGTTCTATTTTGTGATCAATAATGGTCTCTAGTTCTCCCTTGGACACAAACTCCTTCCTCCTCCACAAGTCTGAGAGGTAAACCATCCCATGTTCCTCCAATTTATTTATGATTTCGTTCTTTATACCTAAATCTTGGACCCATTTTGATCTAATCTTAGTATGTGGTGTTAAATGTGGGTCCATGGCTAGTTTCTGCCATACTAACTTCCAGTTTTCCCAGCAGTTTTTGTCAAATAATGAATTCTTATCCCAAAATCTGGGATCTTTGGGTTTGTCAAAGATTAGATTGCTATTTTTATTCACTATCTTGCCCTGTGAACCTAACCTATGCCACTGATGAACTAGTCTATTTCTTAGCCAATACCAAATGGTTTTGGAGACTGTTGCTTTATAATATAGCTTTAAATCAGGTACACTTAGACCACCTTCCTCTGACTTTTTTTTCATTAGTTCCCTTGCAATTCTCGACCTTTTATTCTTCCATATGAATTTTGTTGTTATTTTTTCTAGGTCATTAAAATAGTTTCTTGGGAGTCTGATTGGTATAGCACTCAATAAATAGATTAGTTTGGGGAGTATTGTCATCTTTATTATATTCGCTCGGCCTATCCAAGAGCACTGAATGTCTTTCCAATTATTTAAATCTGACTTTATTTTTGTGGCAAGTGTTTTGTAATTTTGCTCATATAATTCCTGACTCTCCTTTGGTAGATATATTCCCAAATATTTTATACTATCGACTGTTATTTGGAATGGAATTTCTCTTTGTATCTCTTGTTGTTGGATTGTGTTGGTAATGTATAAAAATCCTGAGGATATATGTGGGTTTATTTTGTATCCTGCGACTTTGCTAAAATTCTGAATTATTTCTAATAGCTTTTTAGCAGAGTCTTTGGGGTTCTCTAAGTATACCATCATGTCATCTGTGAAAAGTGACAATTTGATTTCTTCATTTCCTACTCTAATTCCTTGAATCTCTTTCTCGGCTCTTATTGCCGAGGCTAGAGTTTCTAGTACTATATTGAATAGTAATGGTGATAGTGGGCAACCTTGTTTCACTCCTGATCTTACAGGGAAAGGTTCTAGTTTATCATCACCATTACATATGATGTTTACTGAAGGTTTTAAATATATGCTCCTTATTATTTTAAGGAATAGTCCATTTATTCCTATACTCTCAAACATTTTTAGTAGGAATGGATGTTGGATTTTATCAAATGCTTTTTCTGCATCTATTGAGATGATCATATGGTTTTTATTAATTTGATTATTAATATGGTCAATTATACTAATAGTTTTCCTAATATTAAACCAGCCCTGCATTCCTGGTAGAAATCCCACTTGGTCATAGTGTATTATCCTGGGGATGATTTTCTGAAGTCTATTTGCTAATATATTATTTAAGATTTTAGCATCAATATTCATTAAGGAAATTGGTCTATAATTTTCTTTCTCAGTTTTCGATCGACCTGGTTTAGGTATCAGTACCATGTCTGTGTCATAAAAGGAGTTTGGTAGGACTCCTTCCTCCCCTATTTTTTCAAATAGTTTACATAGCATTGGAGTTAGTTGTTCTTTAAATGTTTGGTAGAATTCACCTGTAAATCCATCTGGTCCTGGGGACTTTTTCTTAGGAAGTTGGTTAATAGCTTGGTCTATTTCTTTTTCTGAGATGGGACTATTTAGACTACTTACTTCTTCCTCTGTTAATCTGGGCAAGCTATATTTTTGAAGGTATTCTTCCATTTCATTTAAGTTATCGAATTTATCGGCATAAAGTTGAGCAAAGTAGCTCCTAACTATTGTTCTAATTTCCTCTTCATTAGTGGTGAGTTCACCCTTTTCATTTTTAAGACTATCAATTTGCTTTTTCTCTTTCCTTTTTTTAATCAGGTTTACTAAGGGTTTGTCTATTTTGTTGGTTTTTTCATAGAACCAACTCTTAGTTTTATTAATTAATTCAATAGTTTTTTTTACTTTCAATTTTATTAATCTCACCTTTTATTTTTTGAATTTCAAGTTTTGTGTTTGCCTGGGGGTTTTTAATTTGTTCCTTTTCTAGCAATTTTAGTTGTAAGCCCAATTCGTTGGCCCTCTCTTTCTCTATTTTATGCAAGTAGGCCTGTAGAGATATAAAACTTCCCCTTATTACTGCTTTGGCTGTATCCCACACAATTTGGTATGATGTCTCATTATTGTCATTTTCTTGGGTGAAGTTATTAATTATGTCTATGATTTGCTGTTTTACCCAATCATTCTTTAGTATAAGATTATTTAGTTTCCAATTATTTTTTGGTCTATTTTCCCCTGGCTTTTTATTAAATGTTATTTTGATTGCATTATGGTCTGAAAAGGATGCATTTACTATTTCTGCCTTACTGCATTTGATTTTGAGGTTTTTATGCCCTAGTATATGATCAATTTTTGTATAGGTTCCATGAAGTGCTGAGAAGAAAGTATATTCCTTTCTGTCTCCATTTAGCTTTCGCCAAAGATCTATCATATCAAACTTTTCTAGTATTCTATTTACCTCTTTGACTTCTTTCTTATTTATTTTGTGGTTTGATTTATCTAATTCTGAGAGTGCAAGGTTGAGATCTCCCGCTATTATAGTTTTGCTATCTATTTCCTCTTGCAGCTCTCTTAATTTCTCTTTTAAGAATTTAGATGCTGCACCACTTGGTGCATATATGTTTAATATTGATACTGCTTCATTACTGATGCTGCCCTTTAGCAGGATATAATGCCCTTCCTTATCTCTTTTAATTAGATCAATTTTTGTTTTTGCTTGATCTGAGATGAGGATGGCTACTCCTGCTTTTTTGGTTTTGCCTGAGGCATAATGGATTCTGCTCCACCCTTTTACTTTTAGTTTGAATGTCTCACCCTGTTTCAGGTGTGTTTCCTGTAAACAACATATAATAGGATTCTGACTTTTAATCCAGTCTGCTAACTGCTTCCTCTTTATGAGGCAGTTTGCCCCATTCACATTTATGGTTAGAAGGACTAATTCTATATTGCTTGCCATCCTATTAACCCCTGCTTATGCTTTTCCCCTTTCCTTCCCTTTTACCCTCCTATCCAGTATTAAACTGGTGAACACCACTTCCTTTTCACAGACCTCCCTTTTTAGGATCCCTCCCCCACCTTAAAGTTCCTCCCCTTATTTTACCCCTTTTCCTCGAATCTACTGTATTCCCTTCCCCTTAGCTTACTCCTTCCCTTTCACTTTTCAATGAAGTGGAAGAAGTTTCACCATAAATCAAATATGTCTATTGATACACGCTATTTTCATCTCCCTCCTTTCTTTCTCTCAGATATAATAGGTTACCTTTGCCTCTTCATGAGATGTAGTACCACCACTTTACACTTTTTTATGATATAATCTCCTTTCCACCTCTAGTTTCTAAGACAAATTGTACATATGTTCTTTACATATTTTTTTGACAGAAGTATAGTTCTCAAGATTTCTTTTTACCTTTTTAGAAATCTTGAGTTCTGTATTTGAAGATCAAACCTTTTATGTAGGTCTGGTTTTTTCATCAAAAATAGATGGAATTCATTTATTTCGTTAAATGTCCATCTTCTTCCCTGGAAAACGATGTTCATTCTTGCTGGGTAAGTTATTCTTGGCTGCATACCAAGTTCCTTAGCCTTTCGGAATATCATGTTCCAGGCCCTGCGTTCTTTTAATGTAGACGCTGCTAGATCCTGGGTTATCCTTATTGTGGATCCTCCATATCTGAATTGCTTTTTTCTAGCAGCTTCCAATATCTTTTCCTTTGTCTGATGGTTCTTGAACTTGGCCACTATGTTTCTTGGCGTTTTGATTTTTAGGGTCCCTTTCAGTAGGTGATCGATGAATTTTTTCAATGTCTATTTTACCCTCTGTTTCCAGAATGTCTGGGCAGTTCTCTTTGATAATTTCCTTGAAAATGGTGTCCAAGCTCTTTTTTTCCTCCCATTTTTCAGGGAGTCCGATTATTCTCAAATTGTCTCTCCTGGATCTGTTTTCCAGGTCTGTTGTCTTTCTGGTAAGGTACTTGACATTCTTTTCAATTGTTTCATTTCTCTGGTTTTGCTTGACTACCTCTTGGTTTCTCCTTGAGTCATTCATTTCTACTTGTTCCTGTCTAATTTTCAATGATGTATTTTCTTCACTCACTTTTTTTCATATCTCTTTGTAATTGTCCAATTGAGTTTTTATCTTCTATGGAATTTTTTTCCATTTTATCCATTTTATTTTTTAGAGAGCTGATTTCTTTTTCCAGCTCACTAATCCTGTTTTCCTTGGAGTTGTTTAGCTTTTCCAGCTCACTAATCCTGTTTTCCTTGGAGTTGTTTACCTTTTCCAGCTCACTAATCTTGTTTCTCAATGATTTGATTTCTTTATCCACTCTGTCTTTGAATGCATGGGATGACTTCTCTAGGCTCTCTTGCCAAGCTTCCCTTTCCTTTTCCCATTTCTCTTCCAGCTCTCTTGTGAGAGCCTTTTTGATTTCCTCTATGAGGTTCTTTTGCATTGAGGAGCAGCTTATATCCCTCCCAGGGGATACATCTGGGGACAGTCTGTTCCTAGTCTCCTCAGCATTTGAAGTCTGCTCCCTCTCCACACAGAAGCTGTCAATGGTTAGAGCCCTTTTGAATTTTTTGTTCATTTTGTCAGAGTAGGAATCAAAGAAAACAAACTGAGAAGAGAAACAATTGGTCTGTTTTTCGGGGGATGGGGCTGGATGGTATTAATGGGCTTCCTTTACAGACTGGGGGTAGGGCAGCAGAGAGCCACTAACAGAACAGCAATGACTGTACTGAGTCTTTGCTCTGAGGCTCCGAGAATGCACTGAGTCAGTTCAGGTGGGGGCTGGGGGTGGCCGGGCTCTGAGAGACGCTGGCTTTCTGGGGTTTTAATCTTCACCTCTGGTGTTTACACCCTCTCTGCTGCTCCTGGCTTGCTGCCAAGACGGAGCATCCACACTGGGGCAAAAGCCCTTTCACAGAAATGGCAGATATCACACCCCTCCCCCTCTGGTCTGAGCTGTGTGAGCTGCCTGTCTTGCTCTGGCTGCCTGCCCTCAGTCTGTGCCCAGTCTGATTAACCCTCCCCTGAGCAAACACAGACCTTTTCTGGTGACTTTCAAGGATGTCTTCTCTTGGTGATTATTTGTGGATTTCTTTCTGGGTCAAGCATTAAGTCAGAGGCTTGTCATGAAGTAAGTTCTGAGAGAAAACGAGGAGCTCAAGCAGCTGTCTGCCTCTACGCCGCCATCTTGGCCGGAAATGACCATTCACATTCTTAAAATAATTTTATAAATTCATTAGTAAATATCAATATAACCAATTAATTTGTATTCACAACTACTTAACTTTATACACATGAATTTCAACACCCAAAACATCCTAAATTGTTTTTAGCCCTTTTTTTCTAAGTTTCCCTCAGGTTTTTTAGTCTATTTATTCTCAATTAGTTTTCACATGTTTATAGTATAGTATGTACTCTGTACTTCCTATTAGAATTTAATTTTGCAATTTTCAGAATTTTATAGAAGTCCTTCCAATGTTCTATTATTCATATTTATCATTATAATTTGCATTAATCCATGACCTGAATGTTCCAGAATTTTGGCCATAATTACAATATTGCTAAAAATTTATATTGCTTCTAAGTTTTTTTCTTTATTTTATAATTCTCCATAATGCTGATGTATAAATCATGCATTAGCTTTTTTTAAAACCAATTTTAAATATTATAACAGACCTGAATCATTCCCACTTAGAAGAGAAAAATGGAGGGACTTTTTCTTTTCATCCAGATATTGTAAGTTTATTAGCAGCAAATAAAATAAAAATTACAATAATTTGCTGCAGCCAAAAAAAAAAAACATATTTTACTGAAGAGTTTGTTTTGATACCAGTGTGTTTTCTTTCGTTTCCAAGAAATCTGGTTATTAAATTGTTCTGTATTTCTTTTTCTTTAAATCAGGTTTACATGTGGTAACCACCAATTTCATGTTGTTTCTTTGCTTAAGGAAACATTCTTTGAAATTTCCCTATTTTTATATATATATATATATATATATATATATATATATATATATATATATATATATATATATATATATATATATATATATATATATAATTATAACTTTTCATTTATTTATTTATTTATTTGCATATACCTGTGTACTTTTTTACAGCATTATCCCTTGCACTCACTTCTGTTCCTTTTTCTGTTCCTCCCTCCACCCCCTCCCCTAGAAGGCAAGCAGTCTTATACATGTTAATTATGTTACAGTATATCCTAGATACAACATATGTGTGCAGAACTGAACAATTCTCTTGTTGAACAGGGAGCATTGGATTTAGAAGTTAAAAATAACCTGGGAAGAAAAACAAAAGTGCAAACAGTTTACACTCATTTCCCATTGTTCCTTTTCTGAGTGTCGCTGATTCTGTCCATCATTGATCAATTGGAACTGAATTAGATCTTCTCTTTGTCGAAGATATTCACTTCCATCAGAATACATCTTCATATAGTATCATTGCTGAAGTGTATAATGATCTCCTGGTTCTGCTCGTTTTACGCAGCATCAGTTCATGTAAGTCTCTCCAAGCTTCTCTGTATTCATCCTGCTGGTCATTTCTTACAGAACAATAATATTCCATAACATTCATAGACCACAATTTACCCACCAATTCTCCAATTGATGGGCATCCATATTCATTTTCCAGTTTCTAGCCACTACAAAAAGGGCTGCCACAAACATTTTGGCACATACAGGACCCTTTCCCTTCTTTAGTATTTCTTTGGGATATAAGCCCAGTAGTAACACTGCTGGATCAAAGGGTATGCACAGTTTGATAACTTTTGGGTCATAGTTCCAAATTGCTCTCCAGAATGGTTGGATTTGTTCACAACTCCACCAGCAATGCATCAGTATCTCAGTTTTCCAGCATCCCCTCCAACATTCATCATTATTTTTTCCTGTCATCTTAACCAATTTCACAGGTGTGTAGTGGTATCACAATTGTCTTAATTTGCATTTCTCTGATCAATAGTGATTTGGAACACTCTTTCATATGAGTGGAAATAGTTTCAATTTCATCATCTGAAAATTGTCTGTTCATATCTTTTGACCATTTATTAATTGGAGAATGGCTTGATTGCTTATAAATTAGAGTCAATTCTCTATCTATTTTGGAAATGAAGTCTTTATCAGAACCTTTAACTGTAAAAATGTTTTCTCAGTTTGTTGTTTCCCTTCTATTTTTGTTTGCATTAGTTTTGTTTGTACAAAGTTTTTTTTAATTTGATGTAATCAAAATTTTCTATTTTGTGATCAATAATGATCTCTAGTTCTTCTTTGGTCACAAAATCCTTCCTCCTCCACAAGTCTGAGAGGTAAACTATCCTATGTTCCTCTAATTTGCTTATGATCTCGTTCTTTATGCCTAAATCATGGACCCATTTTGATCTTATCTTGGTATATGGTGTTAAGTGTGGTTCCATGCCTAATTTCTGCCACACTAATTTCCAGGTTTCCCAGAAGTTTTTGTCAAATAGTGAATTCTTATCCCAAAAGTTAGGATCTCTGGGTTTGCCAAACACTAAATTGCTATATTTATTGACTATTATGCCTTGCGAACCTAACCTATTCCATTGATTGACTAATCTATTTCTTAGCCAATACCAAATGCTTTTGGTGACTGCTGCTTTATAATTTAGTTTTAGATCAGATACAGCTAGGCCAGCTTCATTTGATTTTTTTTTTTCATTAATTCCCTTGAAATTCTCAACCTTTTGTTCTTCCATATGAATTTTGTTATTTTTTTCTAGGTCATTAAAATAGTTTCTTGGGAATCTGATTGGTATGGCACTAAATACCCTATTTGATAATTTTAAAATTCACTTTTACAGAAAAATAATGTAATAGAGCTAAGCTAATGCGAATCCAAATTATTTTTATCTTCTAAATTAATTAAAAAAAATTCGACAAATTATTTCAGCAGTACCTCAGGCAATTCATCTTGAAGGGAAGAAAGATTTGGCCACATCTGGGAGAGAATTTTTTTTTTTTTTTTGAGATTAAACTGACAATGCATTATAAAATCTAAACAGGAAACATCTTCCTATTTGGTGTCTTACTGAAAAGATATTGGTTATCCTTTGTGGTATATTTGATATACCACACCAAATGATGGATTTGGAGCCTAAAAAATATATCTATCTAATTTTGCTTAAGTCACTTCCTAATTCTGTGATATTGACCAAGTTGCTTAATTTATCCTACCCTCAGTTCTCTTATATGTAAAACAGAAATCATAATAGCAGCTAATACCCAGAGTTGTTTTGAGGCTCAAGTAAAACATGTTCAAAGTTCTTTCCAAATCTTAATTTGTTATATCAAAACTAAATATTATTATCTTCTTTTTTATCTATTTCTATGGTGTTCAATCTATGAATCAATTTCCATTCTGTATGTTTATTGTTCTATAGAGTATGGTTTTGTTCATTTGTGTGCTTTGTTTTTTTTTTTTTTTTGTTTTGTTTTGTTTTTTTTTTTTGTAATTGACCAATATTTAGCATAATACTTGGTACATATGAAATGCTTAATAATTACTTGTTGACTTGAATTTGTCAGAAGTATGGGATTAAAATTTTAATTTGTGTTGGCTCATTGAAAGAATGTTTTGTATAATTCCAGCAGATAAGAAGAAAGGCTGGAAATGATGATCCTGATGATGATATTTGTAATACAATATAATATTGTGGGTGTTAGTTACACTTAGGCAGACTGAGAACACAATGAGCATTTTTATACACATATAAATGATCAATGAATATTAATATATGTGCATACATGTAAAATGTATATATGTAGATATATACATATATACACAAATTTAAGTATACAGATATTTAAATGTGTGTGTATTTGAAATTTACATGAATAAAATTTGTGATCCACATTATTATGGGAGTACACATATCAATGAGATCATAGAAGTATTCATATTATAAGTATTACTTAATAAATAAGACAAAATTCCTACTTCTTAGATGTTTATTTTTGAAAGTATCTTGTGACTTCTTCTGATTTAAGCATCATATCCAAATTTTCCAGATGGGCTTATTTGCCACTTTCAATCCTCAATATACTCTCATTATGTGTGTGTGTGTGTGTGTGTGTGTGTGTGTGTGTGTGTGTGTATACATCATCTACATATATCTATATATCTATAGAAAATATTTTACTGTATATATATATATATATATATATATATATATATATATATATATATATACACATATACATATATCAAGGAAAACTAAGTTTCTTTATGCAAAAATCTTTTGGAGGAGCTTTATAAAAGAGTTAATTTCAATGATTTTAGAATCACAATATAAGTATTCAATTTTTTTTTTTTTTAAACCCTAACACATCTAACGTCTTTGGAGACGATGTGACCTACAGTTAATCCATACACCTTGGCAATGTCCATGTTTCTGAAGATAATTGTTTGCTTTGCCTTTAGATATGTGCCTAAGCATCATAATCTGAACAATTGATAGTCCAATGCCTTCTTATATTGTAGAAGATTTAGCTTATTATGGAGTGTATTCAAATTGTACATCTATCATCAGATTCTGCCACTGCCTGGAGGTCCTGCAATCTAAAATTAAATCTAATACTCAAAAATTAATCATAGCTGTTGTCATCAATTATTTGGAGTAAAGGTTCAATTGCTGTTGATGAAATTTCATCTCTGCAAACAAAATAAACTAAGAGAGCCAAAGATCTGATCTCAGCATGCAAAGCACTCTGTATCTGCTTTTCTATTTCTAGCAGGGTTATTGACCAAGAATGGAGAGATGAATCTCTAAAATTGTTACAATGAAGGAAAATGAATATGAAGGACTGGTTTAATTTGCTTAAAAGGGGAAAATGAAATAAAAGAGAAGAACTTTAGTGGAGCAAATTTTGTTTTTTGTATTATTTAAATAACTGACTTTTTTTTTTTTGACTTAGGACACAATACAACTAGCTTCTGGAACATTTTGTATTCACTATGGCAATTCTATTTACTTCAAAAGAAAACTATTAATAAATTAAAGACAGGGACATCTCAATAGTCCAGTGGATAAGAGAGCACTGGTACTACAGTCATAAGGACTTGAGTTAAAATCCAGTCTCCAATAGTTGCTATCTATTTGAATACTGGGCAAGTCTTATTGAATATTTTTTTTTAAGAGTGAAAAAAAATAAATTTAGGAAAATTTGAAATAGATCAAATTTGTTTTTTTGGCTACATTGAGTGGCAAATTCTTCTACTCTGGTATAACTTTCTAATTCTACCTCTTCTTCATATTCTTTCCATCTAATTCGTAGGTTGGTCATAATAGAGACAGCAATATGGTAAAAAAAAAAAAAAATAGATTGGCCATTAGTCCCTTTGAGTTTCTAGAGAATTTGCTTCTTTAAAGTTTCCAAAACTGATGGTATGATGATTTCCAAAAGAACTGTGTAGGAATAAATTTCTACTGGATGTCTGCTGTTCATATGTTGTACTTTATAAATAGCAGATGCTATATAAATGTGTGCCCCTACTCTGTGCCAAGAGGTTTAAAAATATTATCTCATTTGATTTTCACAATCTTGTAAGGTAGGTGCTGTTATTATCTCCAGTTTACAGTTGAAAAAGCCAAAGTAAACAAAGGCTTCCTAAGGACCATTTGAAATCAAACTTCATTGACTCCAGTCTAAACACTCAATCTACTATATCACTCACATGCCCCAGTGGAAAGTTCAGTGAAGTTTAATCATACAAAATGAAAATAGGCAAGCAGGACAATCACAACTGGATTTGAATTTACATGCACTCACAAATTCTCTAGTTTTCAAATAGAGTCTTTTTTTTTTTTTTTTTTGACAACTTCTAACAAATTTAGCAGGCTCCTTTTCTTGTGTTATTAGGTTCTAAATTATCTGTAAGTGACTATTTGATCAAAATCCAAAAATGTAATTCCCCATGATATATTAATGTTCTAATGCATTATTTTGGGAAAAAGAGGTAGGGTTGAGAAAATTGTGTATTTTAAAAGAAGATTACTAATGATACAAGTTTTAACCCAGAGAACTAAGTAGCAAATGATGGGATATTTAGTCATCATAGTAGATCAATATAGTACAAATTTTAAATTTTCAATTCAACCAATTTTCCTAAAATCACTGTATTCTCCCTATCTTTCATATAAACACACTAATATGAGTTTACCAAGCATTTGTTCCTCTATTCTTCTGGTCATGGAATAAAAATATTTACACATTCTGATTTTGAATGTAAGGTATTTCTGCCATGTCACTGAATTAAAACAATTAAATTTTTCAGTTTATTTCCTATGAGAATAATTTTCTGTCTCTTTGAATCTCTGTCTCTGTCTCTCTGTCTTTCCCTCTCTCATATTTGTTCAATAAATGAACTATATTTTTGCAACCAATATGAATGGCAAGTTAAAGGGTATGCAGTCAATATAAATAGGTGGATAGATAGATCTATATTTACATAGATAGAGATAGAGATAGACAGAAATGCAGACTTAGAACAGGCTTGGAGGGAGAATGAATAGAAGAGGAACAATTGGATAAGGTCTTGTCTTTGACTTGGCTTTTAATTTGGGCTTTTTTGCTTATTTAATTATACAAATCTGGACAGGTCAATTTATTTCTTTGTGTCTCAAAATAATTATCTGAAAAATGGGAATATTGCCACACCAGAATATTATGAGACTTATTGAATTAATTATGTGTAAGATTTATAAATTATTAGGAAAGATTTAAAGTATATTAAAAACATTATTTAGAAGAAGGCTATGTGGAATTTCTTTGTTCACATTAGAAGAGAACATATTATCCCTCTTAGTTCAAAAGGAAATATCAAGATCCCAAAATAAATGATCACAAATACTATTATTACAAACATAATTTGTATTTTAAAAATTTTTGCTACTATTTTTAAGTGTCATTGAAATTGGCAACAATGAACATATCTCAGCTTCTTAGCATTCAATATATTTGATATATTTTCAATATATTATTTGCAGCCTGTTTCATTAGTATGTGCATTTGTATTTATGTCTACTTAATTTTATTAAATTTGATTATGCACATTGCAGAAATAATTTCAGAGACAGATCTAGCACTTTCAGGCAGTGACTAAAACATGAGATTGTTAAATGTGTGTGGGGAGAGAAGGGTACCAGAATGGAATAGATTTTTGACTAGTAAATAACGTTTTAGATGAAAAGCTTACCTAAAGACAAAAAAAGAGACTCTTCTTCAAAGTCATTCATCATCTCCCCTCATCATCCTTCCACCCCTATCCCAAATAAAAGGTGCCATAAAACAAACTTTAAATGTATAATTTATGTAGTGTGTGTGTGTGTGTGTGTGTGTGTGTGTGTGAGAGAGAGAGAGAGAGAGAGAGAGAGAGAGAGAGAGAGAGAGAGAGAGAGAGAGAAAGAGAGAGAGAGAGAGAGAGAGAGAGAGAGAGAGAGAGAGAGAGAGAGAGAGAGAGAGAGAGAGAGAGAGAGAGACTCAACTTCCTTTCAGGTGAAATATAATACCAATTTAGCAGTATATAATAATCATCCTCTTAGTCCAGTACATTAAGTATGGAAGAATATTATATACAATTGAAAATGCAGGACTAATTTAGTTAGATACAATGTAATAACATGTTTTGGATTTCTTCCAGGATATTGCAACTAAAGTTTAATTTTAAATCTTTTTCTTTCAACAGATAACGCCATAGTTATCTTAAAATCTTTAGATATTACCCAGAGAAATTTAGTCATAAAAACACTGATAAGGGTGGGTATACAATAAAATTAGCTTTTGCAAAAAAGTATTATATTATATTATTATATTGTATTTTGTCAGAAGACCTCTTTTTTCCCTTTTTTTTATATAAAAAAGGAAATGTTTTCTAGGGACATGATAAAGGGAGTGAAAGACAGCTAAAAATGCCAAAGTGTTTTTGTTGTTGTTGTTGTTGTTGTTTTGTTTTGTTTTTTAAACTACTTGGTTAAAAACCTAGATGGGCCACTTACTAGCTATGTGGTCTCAGTCAAAAAATACCATTTTTTTTTTTTATTTCACTTTTTTACCTAAAAATGAAGGGATAAGACTTTAAGAACACAAAGTTATCTTCAAGTTCTAAATGTCTCATATTCTGCATATTTTCAGATTTTAGATGTGTTCTTAATAGCAATTTAATCCATCATAACTTAATTCTGAAAATACTTAATTCACTGTAATAAGTTTCTGTTCAATAAACATATTAAGAGCACACTAAGTACCAGTCATAGTGCTAAGCATTGGAGACATAAATAAGAAAAATATATAAGAAGAAATAATATATAATAATAAAAAAAAAAACAGAAAGACAATCCCTAACCTCCAGGAACTTAAAATTTAATAAGAAAAGACGATATACAAAAGGAAGAGGGAAGGATGAAGTATCCTCAGGGATATCCAACAAGGGACCATGTTGTTCTATGGAGTCAAAGTCTATTAGAACTGATGATGGAGAATGAAAAATTATCTGGAAACTTTTGAATCAAGACATTTATAAAAATAAAAACAAAACAAAACAAAAAGCCTTAGGAAAAACTTATTGCTCCACTATCTATCTCTGCAATCAAAATGAAGAGGCAACTGAGAGAATAGAGAAGGTATTGCATATCAAATACTGAGTTAATCTGTGTGATGAGATTTCAGGTGATCAGCATAATCTATGAGCCATAATATCAATTGATATCTCCCAAAATATAAAAATGCATTATTTTAGCATCATTTTTAATACACTGCTTTTAGAGTAAATATAGACTGAAAATCTATGATAAAGTTAAAGAAAAAAATATTATTCAATATTAGGAAGAGTTTTATTACTTGAAATACTTTTTTCCTATTTTTGTTGGTTTATTTTTTATTTTTTTATTGAATAACCATTGCATGTTGCAAAAAGAGGGAGATTAATTTATTGTTGAATTCTATATATGGTACAACTTTTAATTGTATCAACTCTTCAAATAATATCATCAATTTCAGGAATAAAATTGCATGGAATAGATGACATGAAGTCAACATCATCTTAATATAAAGGCTTGACTTCCTTCCTTCCTTCCTTCCTTCCTTCCTTCCTTCCTTCCTTCCTTCCTTCCTTCCTTCCTTCCTTCCTTCCTTCCTTCTTTTTCTTTCCTGAAATCTTTTCTCTCCTCCCCTCTTTCTGTTGCTCTTCATTTCTTTTCTTTTTTTCAAAAGATATTATTTTAAAAATATTTTTTGATGTTTTATTTTCTTTTTCTCAAAAAGAAATTACAAAAGTGAGCGGAATATATTCTTTATTTATTAAAGATTAATATAATCGTTAGCACTATTAAATGCTAAAAAAATAGCACTTTTTAAAAAAAGTGCTACCAGACTGTTATTTGGCATGAAAAATATCCTGGTTATAGATTATGTCTGGAATACATTTTTTTTTTGCACTTGAAATACCAAAATCAGAATACTAACTTAATCTCTAAGTAATCTTACCTTGCCAGGGTAACTATTAGATCCATTTTTGAATGGAAATCTACTATGAATGTCAAAATATAATTCACTAGTTTTTGGTAAGCATAGCAAGACTATTAATAGCCTAATTTCCTTACTATTAATAAAATTTAATAATCAGATTAAGTAAAATATGTCCTATTATCTTAATACAAAAGAAATAAAATCACAAACATATTAATAGTAGTTATGTCATTATGTCTCGTAATGGTTAAGTCACTGGGTTATACTTTATATCTAGTTAGATTATCCTGAACAACCTCTCAAGTCCACAGAAGTGAATAAAAAGAAAAAGAAAAAAAAAAAACAATTTTCACTGATGTTTCAATCTGCTCATCATTTCAACAATAGAAGTAGTAAGAAGAATGACAAGTATCCTGTCTCAAATCAGTCATCTATCCAACAAAGTAATTCCCTTTCTAGCTAGATCAACTATTTCAATAGCAATAAAGCTACTATAATGAAGTCTAATTCTGTTAAAAGAGCATTTTGTTCATTGCATTCTTTAAAAAGAGGGGAAATATTAGTAATTAGAGAGAAAACCTATAGAGTTTAACAAAACTAAGGGAGAACAGTGAAGATATGTCCTTCTGTCATCTTGGCCAAACAATTATAATAATTAGTGTTTCTCTGAAACTTATAGTATTTCTTTGTTTCCTCTAATAAGCAGAGTAAACAAAAATCAATATCTCTCTACTGGATACCTATTAGATGCATTACGTCCATTATATTTTGCTGTGGATAGAAAGAAGTATTTTACACACATAGAATCTGTCCTTAACGAATTTTCACTCTAATTAACTGAATATTTTTATACATATTCAGGATTACAAAAACAATAATATGAGCTTAATTTTTAAATGCATGGAATAAGAAAGTAATGATAACTATGAGTTTTGGGTTACTATAGATGATCATAGACTTGGAATACTTTGTGGAAGAAGGATTTTGGATAGGTCTTGAAGAATTAGTACAATTTGTTTAGATTGAAGGAAAGGAATGAATAATGAGAACAGAGAAGAAAAGGTATAGAGGTAAATAAGGACAAAAATTTTGCGGGACACAAAGAGTAAACCATTATTATCTGTACCTTACCTGAATTTATATGAACAAAAAGTTGAAACATGATGGCAAGGTAGACTGGGAGAAAATTACGGAGAATCTCAATTTGAGTCTAAAATATTTGGCTGACTAAATGAATTCATGATCTACTAGTGGATAAGTTAACAAAGCATAGATATATTAAAGTATTTGCCTTAATTAGATAGATAGATCTGTTCCTATATTTATATTAACTTATACTTGTATTTATATTTCACCTCTATTGGAAGAAATTAAGACATTTTTAAGTTGTTCAACTATAACAAATTAAAGATATTTACTTAGCCATAGGAAGAAAAGGATATTAATAAGTAGCAGCATTGAGTTGATTCAACTAAATTAAATTTCCTTGTGTTAATTATTGAGATTCAGCAGCCATCTACAAGAGCACCTCCTCCATCTCCTCATGGTTGCATTGTTGCTAGGTAATAAGGAAATGGAGTCAACTGTATTTTGTGCCAGCCAAGTCTCGATGAACATCTCTATACCTTTTTAAAGAAAAAACTAGGGTAACTTGCATGGGGGAAAGAGTTAGAATATTGATTCTATCATAAGACTTACATAAACAAGCACTATACAGGCATTATTTTATTTCAGCCTCACAATAACCCTGAGCAGTAAACACTTCAGGTATTACTATTTTCATATTTAAAAGAAAAAAAGCTAAATATTAATGATCAGGTAACTTGTCTATGTTCACATGATTAGAAAGTGTCACAGATTTTATTCTAAGTCTTGTCAGATTCTATCATTTTTGCTATTCTGCTACTTTATACTACACTCAATGTAACCAAGTACAGTTTTGCCTATGTATTATTTTCAAGGGCTAATAAATGTGAGACTTTTCATTATGTAGTTTTTATTGGCTTCCTCCACTAAAACAAGACTGAACTTTTTCCTTTGTCTCTGGATCCAGACTTTAAATCTGAGCTTTAATGACTGTAGAAAAACACTAATTTACCATAGAATTTCTAAAAAAAAAATCTCTAAATTATAAGCAAAACCTATTGTATAATCTGGATCCCAAATTCAGACAGAGTGGTCATGTAGTAAATCTGTCCTCCCTCAAGAATCACATGATATAAGGATAGTGCATTTGCATAGCACATAATTGAGATTTGCCAAAGATTAGTACTTCAGTCTGCTGCACCATTTTTTTTTTGGGGGGGGGGGAGATGGAAGAGAGTGGAGAATGAAGAGATCTGAATGGACAAACCACCCAATGGTACAAAACAAAAATACATATATTTTTTAACAAGTGCATTTTATATTTTACAAAGGAAGTTCCTTCATTTGAGACAATGTGGATGAGGAAGAAAACTAGGAAAGCAATGAAAGGACACTTTGAAATGATGAACAAAATAATTATTTTACCTGGTACTTCTAGGTTTGGAAGAAAATGATTTACATATGATCATTGATGTAGAGCTAGAAGGACTTCAGAAACCATCTAGTCCAGCCTTCTCATTTTATAATTGGGAAATTAAGGTTGATGAAGATTAAGTGTTTTTATTAAGGTGAAAAAGATAATAGGTATCAGAGGTATTTTGGAATCCCAATATTCTGATTCCAAAGCCAGTGATTTTTTCACTATATCATACTAGCTCTTACAAATATTATCTTATTCAATCCTCACAATAACTATGTGAGATATCATCTACATTTTACTAATTTTTCCCCTAAACCAAGGCTAAGAGATTTTGCCTAAGATTATAATATCCTTGAAGTATCTCCCAGTAAAGCTCAGTGCACTTACAAGGTATCTGTTAAAGCTAGTTACATAAGTAATGCAAGTGTGATGTCATCTATTGGTTGAGCAAAATATACATATATTGTGTTTCTTTCCTTGATGTTATTGACTCAAACTTGGCAAAGAAAAAAAAATCTATCTCTGTCTATATAAGACTAAAAACCTAAAATTTAAAAGTAAGAAAATGAGCAACAGAAGTTGTCTAGATTTTGACACACATTTGCATATTTTCCACATTTCCATGAATGTGGACTTTGAGGAATTTCTGGCAAATTATCTAAAACTACTCTGACTATATTTCAATACCAGTAAAGTATGAGAAGGCATATTGTTGTAATTCATTGCCTTTATGATTTTCTAGAAACAAAATTCCTAAAGGCTGATTGTTTTAATAGAGTGAGGGATTATAGAAAAAAAGAAGGAAAAATAATTTTTCTTCTCTCCTTTTTCCAACTTCTTTCTCCATCTTGTGAAGATAATATAAACCTCATTATCACTACACTGGTTTAATTAAACTTTTTGAATTTATTATTTTTTTTGGTTTTCAGCTTGATCCAAATTACAACCTATCTATGCCTTCACACAGTTTTGTGACTTACTGTGGCCAAAAATGAAAATATTAGCCAATGCTAATCAAAATTCTACCACAGGATAGAATTCATCATATATTACTATGTTGATGCTTGGAAGAAAATTCATCATTAAATCTATACTCAAAACCTACACAACTTTATTGGAATTGAATGAGAATGTTACATTTTCCTAAACCAAAACTCTTGAAAAAACAAAAACAAACAAAAAAAACCCAAAACCCTTCATTTCTTTTATGCCATAAAAATGAAGAATTAAAATATTAGTTGAACAACTGAATCTCTTAAAATTGTGCCCAAAATATATATATATATATATCATGAACAAAAGATTTTACCTTCCTTAAATTACTCATAGTACCATATCTTTCAGTTCAGTGGTCCAATGGAAAAAATGGTGGACTTGGAATCAGATTTGAATTCATATCTACCTCAGACATTTAGTTTTATGACTTTGGGCAACTCACTTAATCCCTCTTAGTTTCAGTTTCCTCATTTGTAAAATGGGGATAACAACAACATGAATCTTAAACAGAGTGGTTGTGAGGATTAAATGGGATATAACTGCTGCTTTAGTTAACATTTATTAAGTATCCAATATGTTCCATACATTGAGTTCTTAAATTCTGAAATTACAAAGACAAAAAGACAGTTCTTGCCCTCAAGAATCTCACATTCTACTGGAGGAGACAACATATTAAATGTGTTATACAAATAAGCTAGGATCAATGTGGACTGGGGGAATGAAAATTTGTTTTTTAAACCAAATGTGCTATAAAAACAGTATTAGTAGTATCACCTATCCATGCATTGATTCTTATGTAGATCAGTCATTTATACATCATTTTAATCTCTAGCTGGAATGTAAACTCCTCTACAGTAGGAAGAATATTTGATCTATCTTTTCACTAGGTGATCCTTAGCAGAGTGCTTTGTAAACAATGAGCTCTTTATAAACATACATTAAATTGAACAGTATCTTTCATAATACAAAGAATACAGAGATTCTGATAGCCTTGGCCTATTAGAAAAAAGGAAAGGAAGTCAGCATTTATTAAGCAATTATTAATATACTATAAGCTTTAGAAATATGATTTTATTTAATCCTAACAATAACTCTGCAGTGCATATACTATTATAACCTCCATTTTAAAGTTTAGGAAACTGAAGGAGAAATAAAGTGAAACCTAGAGTCACACAATTTATTTAAGTTTCTGAAATAGAATTTGAACTCAAGACTTCTAACTTCATAGCCAGCAATACAATTACTTTGACTCAAACATTCAAAAGCTATTTAATTTATTGCCCAAAAGTCAAAGCTATTAAAAGTGATAAAATCCCAAGTTGACTCCTTGCCCCGTTAACAAATTAACAAATATATATATATATATATATATATAATATATATCACAAGTCCATGAAACATTCATTGCAACTGGACTTAAAAAAAAGAGAAATGTACATGCATTTGGGACGTTATGCAAAGGCAAAGAATTCACAATCCAAATTAGCATATTTATGAGATTACAACAACAACATAAGAGGAGGGACAACAATCCCCTCCCAAATGGGGGTGGTATAGGAAGGAGGAAAAGATCAGTAAGGGTGGGGAAAGAATAATTCCCTCACAAAAGGGAAGAAATATTATGAATAAGTTAGATGGCAAAAACAACATTCTTTTCCCTTGGAAGTTGCTTGATGAGTGAAATAGGAAACTGAGGACTTCTCAGAATAAAAATTTTGGTAGTTTAATCTCAGCACTAAAGTTCCCTTTAATTATTAAGACTCTGGGAGAAGAGCAAAGACTTGCTCTTTCAACAGAAAATGCATGAAGTAACTCTTTTAATCCTTGTTCAACAGTTTAGGAAGGAAAAAAACTGACCAATTGTTTAATGGCCTAGAGATATCTAGCCATCCTTATCTCATTGACTGAGAAAAGCAAAACAGATCAAATCCTCTTAGTTACTTGCTCAGTGATTTAGAAACTTTTAACTCCTCTTGCTTAATGGATTCAAAGCAAAACAGACCCCTTTTTCTTTAATAACATTTTGAAACATTTACTGCTTAACCAAGACCCTGGTACCAGAAAACCCACTTAGATTCCAAAGACAAATAAGGAATAAAGATCGAGTTGGCCAATGATTTTAAAAGAACTAACAAGAGGTGGGGGAACAGTGTTTCTGTAAACCTTGACTATATAACTATGCTCCTTACTTCTGTAAAATTGGGTTTCCCTGCTCCAGACTTTCTGATGAAGGGACTGCCCTGCTTCTCACAAGAACTGAAATAAAGAAACTTTCTGTTTGTATTCTTTTGAGCAGTCAATTTGAGTTAGGATCTTTGAATCCCCCACACAGTTTCTATGGGCTCATCCAGAATAATTCCTTCCAGGGAGATGGCTGTCATACTAACCAACTGGCAGACCACCATTAGATTTTTATTCCTATGGTCCCAAAAGAAAACATCCTAAAGCAAAAGTACTCTGTAAAATAGAAGGTGTCAACATCCCAGGAATTTGGAAGATAATGTAAATCCAATCACACTCCTGGGATCCTCTTCTTGACCTTCTACCACTCTATGTAGATCAGACAGAGTCCCCTTCTGCCCCTCTTGAACCAAGCAATGAATGTTTTATAGATTTAGGATACCATAGCAAAAGTAATTCTGTATTATTGAGAACTTAAGAAATTTGACAATTGATCATTTCAATGTTGCAAAGGTGCTCAACATTTTAAAAAATGCTTGTGTTTTTTAACTTCTTAACCTGTTTCACTAATTTGAAAGTAAAAGGGAAAAAAAAAGAAAAAAAAAAAAAGCTTGGCTATCTTTAAAACTCTGTCAGGAAAGCAGGTTTTTTTGTTTGTTTGTTTTTTGTTTTTTTTTAAAGCCTGCTGGTAGAGGAAATAAAAAGAAGAGAGCAATAAAAACTTTATCTGAATCAAGCTGCCACTATGTTTGGGGGGAAAGTTAAGAGAGAGAACAAAAGTTGACTGAGGCAGGAGAGGGGAAAAAAAAAAAGACTTCTTATCTAGTCAGGCTTCTGACTGAGGCACTTTAAAATATATATGTTGTCCAAAAGGTCGAGAATTTCAAGGGAAGTAATGAAAAAAAAAAATTAAATGAAGGTGGTCTAGCTGTACCTGATCTAGAACTATATTATAAAGCAACAGTCACCAAAACCATTTGGTTTTGGCTAAGAAATAGACTAATTGATCAGTGGAATAGGTTAGGTTCACAGGGCAAGATAGTGAATAAAAATAGCAATCTAGTGTTTGACAAACCCAAACATCCCAACTTTTGGGATAAGAATTCATTATTTGACAAAAACTGCTGGGAAAACTGGAAATTAGTATGGCAGAAACTAGGCATGGACCCACATTTAACACCACATACTAAGATTAGATCAAAATGGGTCCTCTTGCATATTTTGTGTCTAGTATTTCTGGACAATATGGAACTTCAAAAAGATAATTTCAAGGAACCTCTTAATACTTCTTAACTCCTATTGTGAAAAAAAACAAAAAAAAAAAAACTTTTCTTCCATTCCAGAAGAACATTTAAAAATGCATTTTTTTCCCTCATTTCTATTTTACTTTTCAGGAAATTGATTGGCAAAAAGCAAAATAGTCTGGCCATGGCCTAGGCTGGCCTTGAAAACACATAAAAAAATATTTAATTTTTTATATTGTACTGCAAGTTTAATCTACACCTGATGCTAATCCTAATAAAATTGGTCATATTACAATGGACTAATTATTAGATATTTTTCCCCAAGTAGTGGAAGATCGACTACTTTAATATATTGAGCCAAATGTTATAGATGCAAATGAGACACTACATTACATTATAAACAGTGGTTAAAATATGTTAACTTGAATTTTCCTCTGAGTCATTATCCAAATAATGGAGTACTGTGAGAAGCAAAAAAAAAAAAAAAAAGTATTTTTTTTTCTTACTCTTGGAATGAGCATATTAAACCTCTATGAATTTTGCATATGAGTTAGCAAGTAATTGATATCTTATATTACTGCTTTCAATTCAGCTTATTAAAATAAGAATAAATATAATCTACAACTGATTTATTTTTATTTTGAGATATGATACATCCTATATGGCTACAGTTATTTTCAAGATCCTGACCTGAAAACTATGCAAATTTTGTCAATTTCCTGGTAGTTAAGTGCAGCTAAATTGTAAAGTAATGCCATTCACCAAAGCCAAGTTAGGTAACAGTTTATCTGAAAAAGATCAGGAGATCTTAGTGGACAGAATTAACTATGACTCAATAGAATTACATATCAATGAAGAAAACTAATTCAATGTATTAAAAAGGCACAGTAATAAGGATGAGAGAGATGATAACATTGATGAAGTTTGTACTGGTCAGACCATATAGCACCATATGATCTTAGATTTTAGAGAGGGAGAAATCATAGATTCATAGAGTTAGATCTGGAAAGCACTTTAAAAGACATCTGCTTTAACCCCTTAATTTTAAAGAAGAGTGAAGTATGAAACAAAAAGAAGGATAAATGCCTCACTTAAAGTTGCCCAAGTTTTTTTTTTTTTGTTTGTTTGTTTGTTTCTGTTTTAGTTTTTATTTATTTATTTTTTGCTTAGGCATTTGGGGTTATTGGGGTTAACTGACTTGCCCAGGGTCACACAGCTAGGAAATATTAAGTGCCTAATATTAGATTTGAACAATTCAGGTCCCCCTGACTTCAGGGCTAGTGCTCTATGCACATAGCTGCCCATAAGTTGCCCAAGTTGTAAACATCATATAATATATATGAATCCAGATTCTTCAATGCTGGAGTAACATTTGACTACATTTTTAGAAGGACATTGATTAACTGAAGAATGTTCACAATAGAGTAAAAAAAAAAAGATGTCAAAGAGTACTGAAGTCATATTTTATAGGTATAGACTGAAGAAACTGGGAATGCTTCATTTGGAGAATAGAAGTTAGCTAGTGGTGTTCAGTATCTAAAGTTTAGAAAAACAGAACAAAAAGGAAACTTGTTTTGTTTGGTCCCTTATGGAAAAGATTGAAACTAGCTGCTAGTGGCAAAGGAACAAATTAAGGCTTGATAGCAGAACAACAATTCAAACAAATTTCCTGACAGTTTAGCTGTCCCAAAGTTGAATTACTACATTAGGAAATAACTAGTCATGGAATACAATGCAAAAGGGAAGGTTGAGCTAAATGTACTCTGTTTCTTTCCAAATGAGTTTCTATATTAGGTTAATTAGCTATAGAATTTAGAAAACATTGTTATACAGTTCAGTTGTGGTATTTCAGCTGCATCATACTGTTCATGATCTCATTTGTGATTTTCTTGGAAAAGATAGTGTCCTGGTTTGATATTTACTTTTTTAGCCCATTTTATAGAGAGGAAAAATGAGATAAACAGAGTTAATTGACTTTCCTAGGTTACACAGCTAGTAAGTGTATGAGGTCAGAATTGAACTTGGAATGATGAGTTTTCCTGACTTCAGGCGACTTAGTTGACCCATTACTATATAATTATCTGGAAAATTCATTAGAGAGTATGAAAAATCAATTAATGGGTTAGTGTGATGTGCCAGAAAAATACTGTACATAAAATCAGGAGTGAATTGAATTGAAATTCCATAAAATCCCATTTCTTAAACATAACTAAGGAAACTAAAACAAATCACTTACATAATCTGAAACTCAGTTGCTTTTATAAAACAGTGAAATGTGGATAAATAATACTTATACCATCTATCACCAAGTATTACTGTGAGAATCAAATGAGATTAAATTGGAAAATTTTCTCAAAACCTGAAAACATTGTAGATAGTTAATGTCAACTGTTATTACTTAATATTTTCAGGGTAAAAATCTCAGTAAGTTGACCAACTTTTTGAATATTTAATTTTTGTTTCATTTAACAACATGCTATGGTGGAAAGAATCAGGAGATACTGAGCTCTGTCACTAGCTAATTCTGACCTTAGAGGGTCTTTCAATGCTCAAAGATGTGGAAGTAGAAATTCTCTCAGAGAACTTCTGATTCTACATTTCTGTCATTCCAATTGTATGTAGATCTTTATTTTTGGTCCTTCCCAATAATAGGGAAGTATTTGCATTGAATATAAAGAATATAAAAAATATTCCACTGAGAAGAATCTCAGTCTTTAAAAATTAGCCAGGATACAAGAAACAAACAAACAAAATAAGTAGTTTAAAAATTATTGGGAAATCAAAACAAAATCCCATATTTTTTAAATGTCCTGCTTATAGCAGTCAATTAATCCTAACTAAACTAAATATGACCATTATATGAGTTATTTTCCAATAGCAAAAAAAGGTTTGATTAAAGCTTTTAGGTATAATGGCTAACGTCAGATTTAGATTTCTTTTGCAGTTGAACCAGTCTTTGAAAAACCTTATTTTCAGAGGGATTTAGGTTGGAAATTAAAGACTAATAAATAAGCTTTTGAAAGATTTCATGAAATTTAAATGTGATACAAAAATATTTGTTCTTTGACACTCATCTTTTGTGAGCATGAGAATTCTTAATCAGCATTCACAATTAAGAAATAACCATCAAGAAAGTTAGCTTTTAAAATTACAAAATGGGAAATGTTAAAACAGAACATGCAGACAGATTAACTTTAAGATTTTTATTCATTTTTTTAGTCATAAACTAAACAGGACTAAAAACAAAGGTAAAAAGCAGACAAAGTGAAATGGAAAGACTTAATGTGATTGGATTTATACTTCAATTATACCTTTCATAACTCTTAAATATCCATTTTTAAAACTGTAATAACCACAAAGTATCCATAATGTTATATACAAAAATATACTTTTGGAAAGATGTATGAGAAAGCTAAACAATTATTTAGTAAATTCAACTAACATGGACAAGGAATTTTAATTATTTACCTTTTTTTTTCCTTAACCTGCATTTGTTTCCCCTATCTCAGGTAAATATTAAATGTTTGATCTAGCTTAGGTCAATATTTCATTTAATGTTCACAAGCCAATAGCTGTATACAAAGAGATTAGATACAGATTAAATGAGAAATAATACAGAGGAAGAGACTAAAGTTAAGGTGGATTAAAAAAGCATAAGGTTTTCTTAAATAAAAGTTATAATATGAATTGAAATTTGAAGGATATCAGAGAAGTCAGGAGGAAGAAGTGATTTTGCACATATATGAGACATTCAATAAAAATAAGCAGTGTTAACAGTGGCTATCTCACTGATTCAAAGAGTAGGTATTGAGGTATAAGATACAAATAGACCTGAAAGGTGTATTTGTGGTAGGGAGAGATAGGTAGTAAAAGATTTGAATACTAAACAGAGAATTTTAGGGAGGAGAGATATGGATCAATAGCTCTTGGAAACAAGAGAAAGTTTGTACCTAGTTAGAAAGCAATGATTAGAAAAGAAGAAATTGGAAGATAAAAGAGTGAGGATGATTGAGAAGGTATAATGGGATGGGATTATTAGTAAACATGTTCGGAATTTTCCCTTGGCATTGTGACAGACCATCTCAATTGAAGCAGGAATGAAGTCAGAGATAGTAGAAGAAGGCATCTGGGTGATGTGAAAATGAGGATGATACAAGAGAGAACTCTTGGGGAGTGGCATAATTTTTTTAAAAAGTATAATAGGAGGCAAAGTTCTTAGCTAAGAGGTTGGGGTGAAGGGATGTTGGAAAAGAGATGAAAATATTGAGAAGATATTCTGTGCTGAGTGGGATAGTGAATGAATTAGGAAGGAATAAAAGATATAGAAACTGTCCTTTACCAATATGGGACTGATTGAGGTTATGCAATGTGAATTTCTAATGGAACAAGTTAAAATAGTTTTGATTTTTTCCAGTTTCTTTCAGTAGGAGTGAAGGGGCAAATGATAAATCATCTAAAGCTAAAACTTGGTAGAGTACAATCATCATCATGATTAGGTATTCAAGGAAAGAGGGCAATATGGAATTGAACTGACTCTCTGAGGAGTCAAGATGGAAAAGAAGTAGAATGTGGCTACTTTAGAGATAACCTGGAAAAGAACTTAGAGGTCAAGGGATTGCAGTTCAAATGAGGAGATGGAGCTTGATTTGGAGTGGAAAAAAAGAGAGAAGGAATAGTGGCAGTTCATGATCTTAACATTTTCCCAGAGTTCTGTCTATGAAAGACAAAGAATTATCATTGAACTGTTATTCCCCCTAAAAAGACAAACAGATATACATGGGAGCAACAGTTAAAACTGAGTTGGGGTTAGTTTAGGCAGCAGATATTATAAAAACAAAAGTCACAAATCAGGGCATGGAGCATAATCTCCTAATAATTTTAACAGGTCCAATCACTGTTTCCCTGGGCCAAGTTGTTTCTCAGAAAACATAATATGGTTTTATCAGGTATGGCCACTGGGTTGGGGAGGGTTCAATATGAGCCAATCTGAGTTGATTCTGTAGCACAGCAGGGGAAGTTCCAGATTCAGCAAGAAAACACTGAAAAGGATTTCTGATATGCCCCAATTTAAGTAATGTTCACTTTACTTCCTGCTTGGCTGATTTTGATTCTCAGGTCAGTATAGCTTATGGAAATTAGGGAAACTTGAGCATATCAAGATGGTTAGTAAAAATCATTAACTGTTTCAGCTTCACAATGATCATATAAGGAAGAAAAAGAACAAAACAAACAAAAATGGTGAAAATACTATGTTTCTATCCAACTCTCTGAATTTTGAAGGTATTTTCTATCCAAGTCTTTTGGAATTTCCTTGAATTACCACATCATTGACAAGAGCCAAGTCCACCACAACTGATCATCATATAATCTTGTTGTGTGCAATATTCTTTTGGTTCTTGCCTCACTTAGCATGAATTCATGCTGTCTTTCCAGGCTTTTCTGAAATCAGCCTACTCATCATTTCTTGTAGAACAATAATATTCCATTGTATTCATATACTATAACTTAATCAGCTATTTCCCATCTGATGGGCATCCATTTAATTCTCAGTCCCTTGCCACTACAAAAATGTTCCTACACATATGAGGGGAGGATTCTTAGTTACTGAAATAAAATTTAAATGGATTTACATTGTTCATGTTGGTTTGGTTCCAAGGTATATTCCTTTTAATGTTTTAAGACTGCTGAAGAAGTTAGCTTTGGACAATATAGGATAAATAATAGTGTAAGTTCGACAATTAAGCCCATCTTTTTAATTAATAATAGTAAGTATTTAGCACATTCCCTGGCACTAGTCAATAGATATGTATTCATTGATTTTCAACTACAGATACATTTTGTGTTGTCTATGAGAGATTCCTGATTTGAAGAAAATTTAGTTAATTGGTAATTCATTTCACTATCTAATCAGCTTCAGATTTTGAGTGGGATAATAAACTTGAGTACATACTAAGAAAACATTTTTATATAATTCAAATATTTGATGGAAAAATTCTGCATGGAAATCTTTGTTGAATTCTTTCAGTCTTATATTTAATCCAAAGATTCCAACTTTTGGGATAAGAATTCACTAATTGATGAAAATTTCTGGGAATATTGGAAAATAGTGTGACTCCCTAGCCTGGGGTAGCCAAGCCAAGCTGATGGATAGCCAAGAGAGATAAGGAATTTGGTAGTGACCACGTGGGTCTTCAGACCAAGTGTTCACTAGGGAGTTAACAAGTCAGGGCCTTAAGTCAGGGCATTATTTGAGTAGGCATAATAAAGTCTTTTAAGATTACACATGGCTGTTCTTGAGTGTGCTATCAGTTATTAAACTATAGATTCAAGAAATTGTGGCCAGAGACCTTTGAAGGCCTCAGAAAAGGTGAGCTGGGTAGAGTGGACACTGCAAAGGTAAATGGTCAAATGTAATCCATTAGGCCTAGGACAGACTGGTAATAGTAACTGCCAGGAGAGCATGTTACACCTAAACTTATTGAAGTCAGATTCATTACTTCCATTTTCCTTTTGTCTTGGCCTTGAAGTAAGGAGGTACTATGTTCAGTACCCTTGTTCTTTTCTTCTTCTTTTTTTTTTTTTTTTTCACATTTTATACTCTGCTGTCCATAAATATGTTGACCATCTGATAAAATCAGTGAAATCTAAGTAATGCTTAGGTGAACCTTAAATTACCTTTCTTCATCTACATTTTATTACAGGATATTTTTTAAAAATCAACGTGAAAAAAATTAGAAAAAAAAAAGATATCTGTGCTTCTCTAGTATATAAAGCTTTGTCATCCAATTCACAGATGTGTATAAAACTCTTAGATTCATTGAACAGGTTTAAACTCTTATTCTTAAAAAAATAGATTTATCCAATTAGCCAGTTGCAAAATAAAACTTTGAAAAATCTTAGTGCTGAAAGGATGAAATGACTTTTGTTCTGTGACAATATAAAAATATTCTTCCTAATTCAATATTGCATTTTCAAACATTAAGTACTTACAGAGTCATCTCAATAGCTATCTTGTCATGTAGATGAATTTAAAATTCCACCTGTACAAACCCATTATCCTGATTGGTGAATAACTCACAGGCTCTATCATATTTAGGCCAGCTCTAGCCATCTTTCACTTTATTCTTGCCTTGAAGCCATTTACTTACACTTGATCATATACTTCTTACATAAATACAACCAATAATTCTATTGTTCTTGAAAAATATGGGTCAATGCCATCCCATATGATTTATCTATCATCCTTGGAAGTTATAAAATTAAAACACTTTTCATTAGCCATCACTCCCATTTCTCCCTATTAGAATATAAATACCTTTATTTTTTGGAAGATTTTCTTAGTCTACATATTTGTATCTCCAATGTTTATCAAACTGATTTTCATACATAAATGCTTAATGAATGTTCCCTCCACACTAACTCAAGGTATTAACTTATATGCTAGCGATAAAAAATAAAATAAAATAAAATAAAAACAAACAAAAACACAACATAGGTCTAACCCAAAGTATTTTTCTTTTTTTTAAATTATATATATATTTTTTATAATATTATCCCTTGTATTCATTTTTCCAAATTACCCCCCCCTCTACTCCCTCCCCCCGATGACAGGCAATCCCATATATTTTATATGTGTTATAATATAACCTAGATACAATACATCTGTGTAAATACCATTTTCTTGTTGCACAATAAGCATTAGATTACGAAGGTACATGTAACCTGGGCAGACAGATATTAGTGGTAACAATTTACATTCACTTTCCAGTGTTTCTTCTCTGGGTGTAGCTACCTCTGTCCATCATTGATCAACTGGAAGTGAGTTGGCTCTTCTTTATGTTGAAGATTTCCACTACCATCAGAATATATCCTCATATAGTATTGTTGTTGAAGTGTACAGTGATCTTCTGGTTCTGCTCATTTCACTCAGCATCAGTTGATGTAAGTCTCTCCAGGCCTCTCTGTATTCATCCTGCTGGTCATTTCTTACAAAGCAATAATATTCCATAACCTTCATATACCATAATTTTCCCAACCATTCTCCAACTGATGGACATCCATTCATCTTCCAGTTTCTAGCTACAACAAAAAGAGCTGCCACAAACATTTTGGCACATACAGGTCCCTTTCCACTCTTTAGTATTTCTTTGGGATATAAGCCCAGTAGTAGTACTGCTGGGTCAAAGAGTATGCACAGTTTGATAACTTTTTGGGCATAGTTCCAAATTGCTCTCCAGAAAGGCTGGATTTTTTCACAACTCCACCAGCAATGTATTAGTGTCCCAGTTTTCCCACATCCCCTCCAACATTCATCATTATTTGTTCCTGTCATCTTAGCCAATCTGACAGGTGTGTAGTGGTATCTCAGAGTTGTCTTAATTTGTATTTCTCTGATCAGTAGTGATTTGGAACACTCTTTCATATGAGTGGATATAGTTTCAATTTCATCATCTCAGAATTGTCTGTTCATATCCTTTGACCATTTATCAACTGGAGAATGGTTCGGTTTCTTATAAATTATGGTCAGTTCTCTATATATTTTGGAAATGAGACCTTTGTCAGAACCTTTACTTTTAAAAATATTTTCCCAATTTGTTACTTCCCTTCTAATCTTGTTTGCATTAGTATTGTTTGTACAGAAACTTTTTAGTATGATGTAATCAAAATCTTCTATTTTGTGATCCATAATGATCTCTAGTTCTCCTCTGGTCATAAATTCCTTCCTCCTCCACAGGTCTAAGAGGTAGACTATTTTCTGTTTCTCTAATCTATTTATTATCTCACTTTTTATGCCTAAATCATGGACCGATTTTGATCTTATCTTGGTATATGGTGTTAAGTGTGGATCCATATCTAATTTCTGCCATACTAATTTCCAGTTTTCCCAACAGTTTTTTCCAAAGAATGAATTTTTATTCCTAATGTTGGTATCTTTGGATTTATCAAAGATTAGATTGTTATAGATGTAGCCTTTTTGGCCCTTTGTATCTAATCTGTTCCACTGATCTACCAGTCTATTTCTTAGCCAATACCAAATGGTTTTGGTGACTGCTGCTATATAATAAAGGTTTAGATCAGGTACACTTAAACCACCTTCCTCTGAGTTATTATTTTTTTTTCATTAGTTCCCTTGCAATTCTCAACCTTTTATTCTTCCATATGAATTTTGTTGTTATTTTTTCTAGGTCATTAAAATAGTTTCTTGGGAGTCTGATTGGTATAGCACTAAATAAATATATTAGTTTGGGGAGTATTGTCATCTTTATTATATTTTCTCGATCTATCCAAGAGCAATGAATGTATTTCCAATTATTTAAATCTGACTTTATTTTTGTGGCAAGTGTTTTGTAATTTTTCTCATATAATTCTTGACTTTTCTTTGGTAGATGGATTCCCAAATACTTTATACTCTTAACATTTGTTTGGAATGGAATTTCTCTTTGTATCTCTTGCTGTTGCATTTTGTTGGTGATATATAAAAATGCTGAGGATTTATGTGGATTTATTTTGTATCCTGCCATTTTGCTGAAATTCTGAATTATTTCTAATAGCTTTTTAGCAGAGTCTTTGGGGTTCTCTAAGTATACCATCATGTCATCTGCAAAGAGTGATAGTTTGATTTCCTCATTTCCTACTCTAATTCCTTTAATCCCTTTCTCAGTTCTTATTGCCAAGGCTAGTGTTTCTAGTACTATATTGAATAGTAATGGTGATAGTGGACAAACTTGTTTGACTCCTGATCTTACTGGGAAATGTTGCAGTTTATTTCTATTGCATATTATGCTTACTGACAGTCTTAAATATATGCTCCTGATTATTCTAAGGAATTGTCCATTTATTTCTATACTTTCAAGAGTTTTTAGTAGGAATGGATGTTGGATTTTGTCAAATGCTTTTTCTGCATCTATTGAGATGATCATATGGTTTTTATTAATTTGATTATTAATATGATCAATTATATTAACAGTTTTCATAATATTAAACCAGCCTTGCATTCCTGGTATGAATCCTACTTGATCATAGTGTATTATCCTGGGGATGATTTTCTGAAGTCTTTTTGCTAATATCTTATTTAAGATTTTAGTATCAATATTCATTAAGGAAATTGGTCTATAATTTTCTTTCTCAGTTTTCGATCGACCTGGTTTAGGTATCAGTACCATGTCTGTGTCATAAAAGGAGTTTGGTAGGACTCCTTCCTCCCCTATTTTTTCAAATAATTTATATAACATTGGGGCTAATTGTTCTTTAAATGTTTGGTAGAATTCACATGTGAATCCATCTGGACCTGGGGATTTTTTCCTGGGGAGTTGATTAATAGCTTGTTCTATTTCTTTTTCTGAAATGGGACTATTTAAGCAATTTATCTCCTCCTCTGTTAATCTCGAGAGCCTATATTTTTGGAGGAAGTCATCCATTTCACTTAAGTTATGAAATTTATTGGCATAAAGTTGGGCAAAGTAACTCCTTATTTTTTCTCTAATTTCCTCTTCATTGGTGGAAAGATCCCCCTTTTCATTTATAAGACTAACAATTTGATTTTCCTCTTTCTTTTTTCTGATCAGATTTACCAAAGGTTTATCTATTTTATTGGCTTTTTCATAAAACCAACTCTTGGTTTTATTTATTAATTCAATAATTTTTTTTTTTTTACTTTCAATATTATTGATTTCTCCTTTTAATTTTTGTATTTCAAGTTTAATTTTTGGTTGGGGGTTTTTAATTTGGTCTTTTTTTAGCTTTTTAAATTGCAAGCCCAATTCGTTAATCTTCTCTTTCTCTATTTTCTTCAAATAAGCCTCTAAAGATATAAAATTTCCCCTTATTATTACTTTAGCTGCATCCCACAGATTTTGGTATGATGTCTCATCATTTTCATTATCTTGGGTGAAATTATTAATTGTTTCTATAATTTGCTGTTTCACCCAGTCATTCTTTAAGATGAGATTGTTCATTTTCCAATTACTTTTTGGTCTATTTACTCCTAACTTTTTACTAAATGTAGCTTTTATTGCATTGTGGTCTGAGAAGAAGGCATTTATTATTTCTGCCTTCCTACATTTAATTTTGAGATCTTTATGTTCTAATATATGGTCTATTTTTGTATAGGATTCATGAACTGCTGAGAAGAAAGTATATTCCTTTCTATTGCCATTCAGTTTTCTCCAAAGGTCTATCATAGCTAGTTTTTCTAATGTTCTATTTACTTTTTAAATTTCTTTCTTATTTGTTTTGTGGTTTGATTCGTCTAAATCTGAGAGTGCAAGGTTGAGATCTCCCACTATTATAGTTTTACTGTCTATTTCTTCTTGCAATTCTCTTAAATTTTCCTTTAGAAAGTTAGATGTTATTCCACTTGGTGCATATATGTTTAGTATTGATATGGCTTCATTATTTATGCTACCTTTCAGCAGGATTTATTTTCCTTCCTTATCTTTTTTAACTAGATCAACTTCTGCTTTTGCTTGATCTGAGATAAGGATAGCTATCCTTGCTTTTTTGGCTTTACCTGAAGCATAATAGGCTCTGTTCCAACCTTTTACCTTTACTCTGTATGTATCTCCCTGCTTTAAGTGTGTTTCCTGCAGACAACATATTGTAGGGTTCTGATTTTTGATCCAATCTGCTATTCGTCTCCATTTGATGGGAGCGTTCATCCCATTCACATTTACAGTTAAAATTACTAATTCTGTATTTCCTGCCATCATATTATCCCCAGATTATGCTTTTTCCCTTGACCCTCTGAATCCCCTTCCCTGATATTTAATTTATAAACCCACCTTGTGACGCACAGCCCTCCCTTTTTTTAGTATCCCTCCCCCCTCCCTCCAAGTCCATTCACTTATTCTTCTTTTCCTTTTCCCTTTTCCTCTCCCCCCTTTTAATGAGGTGAGAGAAAATTCTCTGAAAAACAAATATGTCAATTATTTACTCTTTGAGCCTCTTCTGATGAGAGTAAGATTCACACAATGATTCTCCTCCTCACTAAATTCCCTCAGAATGGTGTATTTTCAATGCCTCTTCCTGGGATGTAGTTTCCCTCTTTTTATCATTACTTCCCCTTTTTCTGAAACGACCCCCTTCCCTTTACTACACCACCCTTTTTTTTTCTTTTATATCAGTAGAATCAAATTATCGATGAGTACTTTTTATATACCCACAACAGAGTTACAGTTCTCAAGGGTTTTGTGTACCTTTTTCTGTTTCTCTTCAGTCTTGTGGATGTAGATCAAATTTTTTGTTTAAGTCTGTTTTTTTTTTTTTTTGTTTTGTTTTGTTTTCTTAGAAACATATAGAATTCCTCTATTTCATTGAATGACAATCTTCTTCCCTGGAAAAAGATGCTAAACTTAGCTGGGTAGTTCATTCTTGGTTGCAGTCCTTGATCTTTTGCCTTACGGAATATCAGGTTCCAGGCCCTTCTATCTTTTAATGTGGAGGCAGCCAGATCTTGGGTGACCCTTATTGTGGCACCTTGGTATTTAAATTGTTTTTTTCTAGCTGCTTGCAAGATTTTCTCCTTTGTGTGGTAATTCTGCAGCTTAGCTACAATATTCCATGGTGTTCTTTTTTTAGGGTCTATTTCAGAAGGAGTTTGATGAATTCTTTCAACATCTACTTTCCCTTCTGTTTCTATTATCTCTGGACAGTTCTCTTTGATAATTTCCTGTAAAATAGAATCTAGGCTCTTTTTTTGGTCGTAGTTTTCAGGAAGTCCAATGATCTGCAGATTATCTCTCCTGCATCTATTTTCCAGGTCTATAGATTTTCCCAGTAAGTATTTGATGTTATTCTCCAGCTTTTCTTTTTTTTTTTTTTTTTTTTTTTTTGTTTTGTTTGACTGATTCTTGGGTTCTCTGTGAATCATTCATTTCTGTTTGTTACATCCTGAATTTTAAGGAGTTGTTTTCTTCTTTCACAGTTTTTAGTTCTTTTTGTAAATGCCCAATTTTGTTTTTAAATGAATTATTTTGCTCTATTGAATTTTTTTCCATTTCCCTAATTTTTTTTTGAGAATTATTTTCTTTTTCCAATTCATAAATTCTATTTTCTTGAGACTTTTTTTATCTTTTCCAATAAAGAAATCCTACTTTCCTGTGATTTTTTAACCTTTTCTAATTCACAAATTTTGTTTCCCTGCATCTCCTGTGAATTCTTTATTTTTTCCAACTCCAATTTCAGAACGTTGTTATTCTCTATCATAGCTTCCCTTTCCTTTCCCCATTTTTCTTCAAACTCTCTTAGCTTTTTAATAGTCTCTTCGAGGAGAGAGTTATATGATGGGGGGCAGGTATTGTTCCCCTTTAGGTTGTTATCTGCTGACTCTCTGCTGTTAACTTCCTCAGGGTTGGATACCCGCTCTTTCTCTGTGTAGATTGAGTCAATAGTTCTTTTTGGCTTCTTATGCATGATTAAAAAATCTTTTGGGGTCTGTCCCTGTGGTAGGAAATTATTTATTTATTTCTTTACCAGCTTCCTTCCAGACTAGATGGATGCAGCGGCTCCTGCACCTGAGCTAAGAGAGAGCTCTGGGAGAGAGTTCCCCACCCCCTCCCTGGAAGTGCCTCACAGGTGATTAGCAGGATTGTGGTGTGAAGGCGCTGTGTCCTAGTGGCTTCCCTGAGGTTTGAGACTGAACAGTAAAGGCGACACAAATCTCAGCCTATGCCTCTCATAGGCCGTGGATGTCAGCAGCAGGTGACGTGAAAAGCCCCTGTTCTCAAACTGGAGGTGTCTGCCAGAAACCGCGGTCCCTAGTTCACAGGTTCCGCTTCTCTGGGACTTCCCGGGGCTGAGTTCCACAGCCTCCAGCTGAACCAGGCACTATGTGTTACCTTGGGCTGTATACGCCCACTTCTCAATCTCTTAACTACTCCCAGGTGAAAGCTAGGACAGCCTATGTAGGCCGCACCCACAGTGCTGAGATCTGCTGAGTCACCTCCGGGATTGGGGAAGATCTAATCTGGCTTTAAATTTTAAGTTGGCTTGATTTCTCTTCTGAACTGCTGTTTTATAAGCAGAGAAGAGCTAACAGCCTGTGCCAGATTCTTCTATCTCAGTGGCTCCTCTGATCCCAGAGCCCTCCACAGCGCGATCGGCGCAGTGTGCTAGCACCCAACCTTCTGTGCTGGCCTGTCTTCTTCCTCCCCTGGGAACTGACCTTTTCTGCTGAAACTTCAAATTCTCTTCAGCTGGTAAGTAGTGCTTCCAGTCCTTGTGGTTTCTATCAGTCCAGCACTATTTTTGAAGCTGAATTTATCTAATTGGTTGTGAGGGAATAAAGACGTTCACAGAGTCGTGTGTATCTTCTCCTCCATCTTGGCTCTGCCCTAACCCAAAGTATTTTTCATTAGATCATGAAGAGCTAAAAATCATTTTTATGTTTGCTCATTTTTTCAAAGTGATTTTAGTAGCATTTTATGTAGTCTAGTGCAAGGTTACTAATTATTCAAATCTAGTTCAATTTTCTATCTATGTTGATCATAAATTATAAAATACACAGGAGTAAAGGAATCTTACTTTGTATCTTACCTTGTAGTATAGCTACCAAATAGGTAAATAGAATTTTGTCTTTGATAAATTGTGAGGAAGTGTGATGTTGTGGAAATGGAAATGGGTTTATGATCAGGCAAGATGAATCCAAGACAAAATAATGTGAACTCAGGGATTTGATGTTCTTACTATAAAAATGAAGAAATTGAACTGGAAGATCACTTAGCTTCTAATTGACAAAAAAAGGAGAACAGAATGGTGAGTAGGATAGAAAAGAGATATGAATAAAAGAAAAGAGAGAAACAAGAAAGTTATTATTATCATTATAACAATGTCAAGTGAGAAATATATTTAATGCCTTAAAGATCATATAGCCACTTAAACCAGTACCTGAGATTTGGTAGGGGGAATCAAAATAAATCCATTCCAACTCATATCTGCCTAAGAGTACTGTCTACAATTTAGCAAACATCTGGTCATTCAAACCTTGAAAGAAAATCTACAGGGAGAATAAAGCTACTATGTCCTGTGGAATTCTATTTTTGTACAGATCAGATTACAAATTATTACAACAAGATATAAGAGAGAAAATAGCTTTCTTCAACTTCCATACATTGTCTTATTTTTACCCTCAAACTCTGAGTACAATGAACCTTATCACTCATTCACAAATCATGTTTTCAATATTTAAATACAATTTTCATGCCCTTGCTAAGTCTTCTCTTCTTCATGCTAAATACCTTTCTTCAATTAATTAATTATATCAAAGACTTTTTAAAAACATTTTTCAAAGTTATTGCCTTCCTCTAAAAGCTCTCTAGCTTGTCAAAGTTCCTCTCCCTCCCCAAACAGTGTTCATTCAAACTGAACACAATTTTCCAAATATTAATTAATAAGACCATAGCACAGAGTCTACTGAAACATCTGGATTTTTCAGAAACTTTATCTGATTTAAGCTTCTCCATCAAGAAAAGATGAAGTCGAATATATTTGATTCATTTGTAAGGCCTTTTATTTATCCCCCTTGAATGCAATATAGTCAGCTAATTACTCTGGCTTCAAGATAGATTTGGCTCTGAGCCTTGCACTTATTTTTTGATATTCGTTTCATTATTGTATTTGTCCATTCCTTAGTTATTGATAAAAGTATTAAAGATTAAGGCTATTAAGGATTATAATGTTATTAAGCCAGATCCCTTCCTTCCACTGAAGACTTTCCACTAAGTTTACATTGATATGTTACACTTGCATAATTTCTAGACCATCCCCAAGAGGTTTCCTCCTAGATTACATTGACCTGTTATACTTGGTTTAATCTCCAATCATTAAGCTATTTTCAAATCCACTGAGTTTTATATTTTCTTTAGCCCACATCTCTTCATTTTTGTTGATAAAAATAAAAAGAAAGTGTTTTGTGAAATATTTTACACAAAATAAAATAAACCTTACCAATAAACATTAAACCATCTATTAAACTAATAACCTTGTTTTTAAAAAGCAAGTCTGGTATGTATATTTTTCAATAAGCTTTTTCTGGAATTTTGTGATCATTGCTTTCTTTTGTAAAGGTTTATTAACCATTCCTTTAATCAGATATTGAAGAATTTGATTGGGAATTAAATTCAAGCTCACTGACCTTTAGTGGGCAGATTCTTTTTGATTTCTGACTCTTATATGTATAATCTCTGTCTTTAGTATATTTAAATCTCCATAGGTGTATACTGTCCTTGTCCCTGTTATGAAAGTATAAGCATGTTGTCCTGGTGTGATGACCTGATATAAAAATGTTGACTGTTGCCCTAGTTTGAAGGAAAAACAATATACAGTGTTCTGAATTCTATGAAATGAGGCATCTTGAAGTTAATGATTTGTATTTTTTTATTGATGGATTACCATATTATTCTACACAAGACAATGGTAGATATTGATTTTAAAACAAATTATTGATCATCACAATATCCTTGAGTATCAAGAAACTACAACTTATAAAATTTTTAAAAAATATATTTAAAAAAGGGGTTTCAAGTTCACAAAAATATTGACCCATGTGTTATTTCAGAGTTGACATTAATAAATTTCTATGATATTATAGTTTTCCCATGTTCTATTTAGAGAATTATTCCCAAAGGCAGATTTGTATCAATTTGCTTCTTTAACATTATATTTGTGATAATAAGTATTATGAGATAGTAAATATTTGAGGATACTAGGATCTAGTACTAGATCTAGGAACTCTAATCAAAGCAGAAAATATTTGTGAATTTAGAAGACTGATTGTGAACCATATATTTTGATTCATGGCAAATAAGAGAACGACTAGAGATACAAAATGAGAAATGCACACATACATATACATCTATCTATACACATAGTATATATATATATATATATATATATATATATATATATCCATCTATCTATACACATAGTATATATATATATGTATATATATATATACATCTATCTATACACATAGTATATATATATATATATATATATATATATATATATATATACATATACATACATACATATATATACACATCTATCTATACACATAGTATATACACATACAAATCCAGGGAATGGTCAGTTAATGAGTGTCAGTCTAAGGATATAAAAAAATCAATTAAAATGTTTTTAACATAAAGAAAAAAAGGAATAAAATATAAATGTAGTTATTTTATTACTACCTTATTAAAATATCCATCCATATCCTCATATATATTTATTTATAATTAAACTATCCTTTATTCTTTATTCAAATTTTACTATTTCTTTTGTGATCCTCTTAATTGTTCTTATTTTTATATGAAATGTCCATGATTCTTAAATTGATATTAAAAGTAATTATTCACACACATATAATTAGCAGACAAATTTAACCAGATGGCCCCAACTTTCCAACTCTAAAGTGATGACTCTCTAAACTGTATGAAAAAAGAGGGGCATATTATCTAGTTGGCTGTTTCAGGACTTAGGTTCAAATAAGTTACTACTTTATATAGCTTTTGAAAAATTCCTTAAACTTTTGGTATATCCATTTTCTAATCCGTAAAATGAGGGGATTGTATTGGGTGGCCTCTAATGTTCTTTCTGGCTTCATCTATAAAATTAAAATAAAATTATTCTGACCAGATCTTATTAAAATTCCCTCTGAAGTTTAAAAACTAAGATCTACTTTCTAATTTAATTCAAACAACATCAACAAACAGAAGAATATGAAACATAAATATACCTATAAAGTTAATTTTGATCTCTAGATTTCATAAATATATAATATTGATTTTATATGTTATAAATATAACAATATTTTTAAATACATGGAGAATTTGGGCATGAAAAATTTGTTCTTTCTGTCTTTTAAAACAGTATAAAAGCTATCTAGAATATTTTGCTAGAAACTTGAGACAGTTTATTTTAAATTAACATGTTCTAACAATTACATAATTATGGAATATGCTGATTATACAATAATTGTTTATCATGAGGCAGATGGAAATAATTGTATCTTGCATTTATAATTTCTACCTCTTTCATATCCATTAGCTAATGTATTTTTACTAATGTGAGTTAGTTATTATGGTGTCTTTGATTTCCGCATATGGAAACTGAGAGCAAACATTCCAATTTAAACAATAAGTCCATTTGGAAGACTTAATTATACTTATTATCCATTCCAAATTTACTTTAAATTTATCAAGTAAAACACAGCTTTTACTGATTCTAAAGCTAGGTCTCTATCCATTGAACAGCACTGGTTATTACAAACAGATCTTGATGGTATTAGCAAATAGAGTTAAGATCCATGCTGTATGAAAAAGGATAGGAGGACAGGGTCTCATTCTTTAAAACCTGTAAAAGACTTGGGTATGGGAGAATACTAAGAGGGTCTATAGTTTTAGTCTTTAAACTAGAAGATTTCCTAGAAGTTCTCTAGTTAAATCTCCTACTTTTACAAATGAGGAAACTGAAGTTCAAAATGGCTGTGACTTGTCCAAATTTACATACCAGTTTGTGATAGAAATGGGATTGAAGTTCAGTTAACAGTACTTCTGTATAATATCTAGGGTTTTTTTTTTTTTTTTATTAAAGCTTTTTGTTTTCAAAACATATGTATGGATAATTTTTCAACACTGACCTTTGAAAAACCTTATGTTCCAAACCCATCTGTTTTAAAATAAATTAAAAGAGTGATCTAAACAAGTTAATCAGTTTCAATGCCCATCTCTGTCTTGTAGGAATGTCAAATTGGCCACACTGTGCCTTCCACAAATACGGACTTGATTTATTTCTTGATTGCCTGGACTTAAAGTGATAGATTTAATGCTACAGATTAAACTTCAAATGTGACATGAAGTAAGACAAACAAACAGACAGAAAACTGTCTTACAGAGAGAAAGGAATAAGGAAAGAAAGAAAAAGAAAGGAAGGAAGGAAGGAAGGAAGGAAGGAAGGAAGAAAGAAAGAAAGAAAGAAAGAAAGAAAGAAAGAAAGAAAGAAAGAAAGAAAGAAAGAAAGAAAGAAAGAAAGAAAGAAAGAAAGAAAGAAAGAAAGAAAGAAAGAAAGAAAGAAAGAAAGAAAGAAAGAAAGAAAGAAAGAAAGAAAGAAAGAAAGAAAGAAAGAAAGAAAGAAAGAAAGAAAGAAAGAAAGAAAGAAAGAAAGAAAGAAAAAGAAAGGAAGGAAGAGAAGACAACAAAACAAAAACTTTTGGCCTTAATTCTATCTAGTAACTAAGTTCTTTTGTAGCTGCAAGATAGGATCTGTGTGGGATATGATATGTTCTTTTATATACAAAAACTCTTGCTATTTTTAGTGTAGTGAAAAAAGGTTGTGTGGGAGGGCTTGACCTGGAGAAGGAGATGAAAAAAGAGGAGGAGGAACTGTGAAGGATGTTTGAAGGGTTTTATAATTTTAAAGAGAACAATGATTAATTTTGGAAAGAGGAAAACTGAGAAACTCAAATCGAAATTGAAGCAGGAGGAAAACAAAGTAAAGAAGTTAAGCTGAAGAAGGAAAGGGAAAGAGTAGAATGGTTAAAATGAATGAAGAGATATCAAGGAAAAGGACTTAAGCAGGAACGGAAGAATAAGGAACACTAGAAATGAAAGATAAAGAGATGAACTCAAGGAAGATGCTCAAGATCAAGTGAGCTTAGTAAATAAGAGAGAAGAAAAAGTCAGATATGACAAATTAAGCTTTGTATTGTTTTTTGAAATAACACCCTTAGAGTGCTAAGTAATAAGGTACTAATTGAGATAAAAGGAAAACAAACAAACAACAAAAAAACCCCCAAATGCCATAGGATCAAAATTTCAGAAAGTATGATGAGCTTGATGACACCTCTTCTCAAAGTGTATGCTGTACCAGAAATATAAACAGTGCTCACTCCACACAGGTTACTGAAAAATCCCATCATACTATGCTTAATTTCTGTATACATCCTCTGTTCTGCATGGATGAGATGAATACAGGAGATGAAGGATAAAAGAGAGCTGCTCAATTTGCCATTAGTTTCCTTTACCAAGGATGATTATTTTGGGATTATAAAAGATAAAAGAAAAGTGATCATAGAACTCCATGAAAAGTAGAGAGATGGTAAAGATGGTAAAAAGCAACTAACTGCTCTTGATGTATTAGAGTAAAAATTCCTAGATTAATTATTTGGGAAGAACTGGCAGGTCTGATTGCTGATTTAGCTAGTAAAAAAAAATACTTGTGAAATTGAAGTCTATGTAGACACAATTTTAAACCATAATTCATATTATTAATCAGTAAGCATTTTCATATGACTTGTTTTAAAATGCTTATTAAATTTAAAATATTTGCCATGTTTTGCATTTGGAGTGAAAGTAGGGGAAGAAGCAACTTGGTAAGTGCAATTTTCCAAAATATACATGATTATGAAGAATGATTTCAAAACTCTGATAGAGATGAACATCCCTGAAGTTTTTTAAAATATCTTTTTCTTGGCAGTGAACTAGCATATGGATATAGTTAGTCATTCATGAACTTAGGAATTTATTTTTTTCTATGTTGCCACTTATAGCAGTGAATAGAGTATATTTGTAAGAATATTGGTGTTACCTGTCAGATTGGCTAGATTGACAGGAAAAGATAATGCAGAATGTTGGAGGGGATGTGGGAAAACAGGGACACTGATACATTGTTGGTGGAATTGTGAATACATCCAGCCATTCTGGAGAACAATTTAGAACTATACTCAAAAAGTTATCAAACTGTGCATACCCTTTGACCCAGCAGTGTTACTCTTGGGCTTATAGCCCAAAGAGATCTTAAAGAAAGGAAAGGGACCTGTATGTGCAAGAATGTTTGTGGCAGCCCTCTTTGTGGTGGCCAGAAACTGGAAACTACGTGGATGCACATCAATTGGAGATTGCCTGAATAAATTGTGGTATATGAATATTATGGAATATTATTGTTCTGTAAGAAATGACCAATAGGATGATTTCAGAAAGTCCTGGAGAAACTTACATGAGCTGATGCTGAGTGAAATGAGCAGGACCAGGAGATCATTGTATACTTCAACAAAAAACTATATGATGATCAATTCTGATGGATGTGGCCATTTTCAACAATGAGATGAACCAAATCAATTTTATTAGCGCAATAATGAACTGAACAGGCTATACCCAGCGAAAGAACTCTGGGAGATGACTATGAACCACTACATAGAATTCCTAATCCCTCCAATTTTGTCTGCCTGCATTTTGGATTTTCTTCACAGGCTAATTGTACATTATTTCAAAGTATGATTCTTTTTGTACAGCAAAACAACTATTTGGACATGTATACATACATTGTATTTAATTTATACTTTAACATATTTAACATATATTGGTCAACCTGCCATCTGGGGTGGGAAGAAGGGGAAAAATTAGAACAAAAGGTTTGGCAATTGTCAATGTTGTAAAATTATCCATGCATATATCTGGTAAATAAAAACTATTAAAATATTTTAAAAAGTAAATATAACTTAAAAATGAAAAATTTTCTTAAAAATAAAAATGTAGAAAACAATGAAAATAACTTATTTTGCTTAAAAATAAATAATGTGTATATTGAACTGTTAAAAAAAAAAGAATATTGGTGTTAGGGATAGCTAGAATGTCTTGATATTTTGTACCTCTTGGGCAAATTCTCAATTAAATTTCTAATTGATAAGGAATAACTTCTTACATATAAATAAAACTCTGCACATTTTTACCCCCTATCATCCTTAGTAAAATATTCTGAATTACATATTATCAATAACCTTTGATTTAAACAAACAAGATAAAAACCACTATATGTGATATCTGGAACAATTTGATTAGTATGTCAGTATAGGAGAAGAGCAAATATTTGGTTGATTTTCAAAAAAAAAATAATAAAATTTATAAACTATAGACATGTGATTCTAATTTGATTCCTGCCAAAATTACAGAAAATATATAGTTAAAGGGATGATATTATATATTTAGAAAAGGAAGTAGTAACCACAAAAAGCCAGCAAATAAATATCAAAAAAAAATACCAGACTAAGATAACTCTTTTTTTTAAAACACTGACTAGAATATTATAGATCAATGTAATGCTTTAGGTACAATTTTTTCTAGATTTTAGCAAACATTTGGCAAAATCTCTCATGCTAATTCTGTAGACAAGATAAATGTGGGCTGTGTGAAAGTATAGTTAAGTAGTTTATGAATTAATTAAATGACTAGACCAAAAGAGTATTTATTAATGGTTCCATATCTCCAGTTAATTTTCCAGGGATCTGTGCTTATCCCTGTGTTATTTAAAGTACCAATTGCTTGAAAAATAATATTAAGTTTGTAGATTTTGTGTATTTGGAAGGAATAGCTAATACAAAAGACCTTGAACAATTACAACATTGGGGTTAATCTAGTAAAACTAAAATTTAATGGGGATATTCATAAAGTCTTATGCAGGGGTTCAGAAAATAAATTTCATAAGTGTACTATAACAGATGAAAACTAGCTAGATAGTAACTTATTGAAAAAAAAAGATCGAATCTTGGGGACGTCCCCCCTCCCAGGGGCTGGCACCAACATGCCCTTTGACTTCAGGAGATGCTGAGGGAGAACTATCACTGAGTTATATACATCTGTGATTACCAGGAGGTGAGGTGGAGACTCAGACAACTGTAGGAGAAAGATGAAAATTGTTCATAAATGGAAGCAGTGATGTTGCTGGTTTCACAGGCCTGAAGTGTCTGGGTATATTAGAGAGGTGGTATCTGGGGACCTTCATTGTATAATAGGTCATGAAGGTCATCAAGGCTCCAGTAGATTTTCCTAATATGGCATCAGCTACAGAAGAAATCTCCAGAGCTCTCAGAATTTATCATATGCAAGACTTTTGCTACTGTGCATAGGTAGTACAAATTCAAGGAACTGTGAAAATCACTGTTTTACCAAATTGTACAAAAATTCACTCATGTCCTGCTGAAGTCTAGTATATCTGTCCAGAATGCAGAGAATTGACCTGCATCATTAGAATAGAGCCTGTTGTGATCAAAACAGGGTAAGTCTAGGAATATGGGAACCTTCATCCTAGTCCAAGATTTTCCACTTACTGGCTATTAAAATCTTAGTCAAAGTTCTTTACATTTATGAACCTCTATTTTCACATGTGAATCAGGGGATCTAGTTTACTTCATGAGGCAGTTATAGTGAAATGGATATTGAAATGAAATGATGAAATTGAATAAAGTTTTGGGATGACAAGTATGCTTATAATTGCTAGTACAGCTGAGAATGGTTCAGTGATTCTGGAATATAATATGAAATTATACAGATGGATTAGCCAAAACAGCCATATCTTTGGACCCAGAGATTCCATTGCTTCTTTATATGCCAACAAGATCACTGAGAAAAAGAAAGATTCAATATATCAACCAAAATGTAGCAGCACTTTTTGTGGTAGCAAAAAATTGGAAACAAAGTAGATGCTCATAAATTAGGGGATAGCTATAGGAATACAGTTATAAGAAATTAATATGATGAATGCAGAGAAGCATGGAAAGCCTTAGCATGAATTTATGTAAAATGAAGAGCATAGAAAAGAAAGTAATAATATATACAATTACTACAAAATGTAAATGCAAAGCACAATCACCATGAAACAAATGAAAAAGAAAAAAAAAGAAAAAAAAAGAAAAAAAAAGATCTTGGAGTTTTAATGAATTTCAAAATCATTTTTAAATGTCTCCAACATACCATTGGTTAAGGCCTTGAGCTAATTTGACCTCTATTTACTAATTCAACTTCTGTCTGCAGGAAGTGAGGCTAGTTAATGTAAAAAGAAGGGCATACAGGAGGAATGAGTACTCTTAGGTTGCATTTTTTTCATGAGTGGCATTTCTTGATTTTGGCTCCACAGAATATCACACCTTTTCCAGAAAATGATGATCATATGAAATCTAATCACCATGAAGAAAACCATATCCTCTTGACATTGTTAAGAGTGTTGACTACAGCACACAGAAATTCAGTGACTTCCCCAGAGATGTGTATCACCTGTCAAAGGCAAAACTTGTACTTGAGTCTTCCTGGTTCTACACTAGTTTTCTACCAAATACATGATTACACTTAAAACTATTTTCATAAGCACTATTTTCTTGGAAAAATATAATTTTTTAAAAAAATTTCTCCTCACAATGAAAAAAAAATAAATAGTAACAGTTATTCCCTAATTAAGTTCACATAGTTATTGCCAATGAATCTTCTGCAATGGTCCATTCCCTATGGAAATGCATAACAATTTTTTTTTCCTCCAGAAATTGTTCGATAACATTGTCATGTTATATAGATATTAAATTCAGATAACAAATCAGGACATTGAAAATCAGCATATTCAATAAGCTTAAAAATTTTGGGGGGAAGAAAGGAAACTATAATGCAAATTCAGCATAAAGTATTAAATGATTTTTTCTTCTGTAGCTAAGTTCTTTTGAGTGGTTAAATCATTTGCTATTAATTTCAGATATGAACAGAAGTGTTATAATTAAGAATATTATAAATGAAACTGAAAAATATGGTTGAGTAGAGGAGGTTACCTTTCAGCTTATGCCAACAAAATTCATACTTAATAATTGGGGCTTCAATTTTCTTTCTATTCTCTAACTACTTGATTCTACAGTTTGACTTCTATATACTCTATATACTCTATATATTTTTCTCTAAATGAACAAATAAATAATAAAATTCTGTTTCCTCAATCCTGATCCTTCTTGACATCTCTGCAGAAATTGACATTGTTGATCATTCACTGCTTAAAATTATTTTCATAGCTTTGGCAATATTGTCTTAGCCTGCCTCCTTCTATCTCTTATCATTCCTTCTTTGATTACTTTAATATTTCTTCCTTCACCCATTCTGAATAATATCATTGGGAAAAGTTGTGACCTATTTCCCCCTCATTCTTTCTTCATATTCTTTCCTTCAGCAATATTGTGAACAATTTAAAATATTACCTTTATGTATTTGTTTGCCAAATAAATGATTATAGATATGTCCCCTCTCTTAAGATTAATATTTCAAATTTATATAACACTTTAAAATTTATAAATTTTGTCTTTGGGTCCTCCCAACTGACCTATAAAGTAAAGATTAGAGGCAATGGTATTAGCATTTCCTCATTTCCATTAAGTCATGTTATTTCATTCTCCAACCTTCTAGTGCTCTCATTGTCTGTCACCTTCACTTCCAGTTATATGATGATGAAAAAAGTTAGACAAAATCACAAAATTACACTAACTGGGTCCAAATATTTTGTAAATAATCCTCAGTGTATATATATATATATATATATATATATATATATATATATATATATGTATGTATATCTTTGATTCCATTCTATCTAATCTTCTCAAGCTTATTAGCTTCTATCATTCATAACTACTCTCCAATTTTAAATCTCTTCTTATCTATTGGTTGCTTTCAAACTGCCTATGAAAATAACATCTCCCAAATCCTTGTAAATAAGCAATAAAAACAACATTTCATTAAAAAATTTCTCAACCATTTTCCATATTGCCCTATTTTTTCTTCTCTTTTGTGTCCCAAATCCTTACCAAAACCTAAAAGTTTCCCCCCATTTCACTTTTACACTATCTGCCTTCTGATTTTATCATTCAGCTTAAACTGTTTTCTCCAAAGTTAACTGTTATCTCTTAAGTACTAAGTCCAATGATGTTTTCTCAAAATGTTCATACATTTTGATATTTCTCCAACCTTTGAGCACCATTATATCCTGGATTCTCTTTCCTCTCTAAGTTTTTGTGATACTGCTCTTCCCTATTTCTCTTAAATCTCTGTCTGATGGCTCCTATTCAGTGTCCTTTGCTGGATCTTCATCCAAGTTACAGTTACTAATAATGATGATCTTCCAAGAGTCTCTTTTTGACCTTCTTCTCTCCCTCTCTGCTATCTTGCTTTTTAATCTCTTCAACTGCCATGGGTTTAATTATCATCTCTGTGCAGATGATTCTAAAATTTATTAAGCCTAATCTCTCTCCAGAAACTATTCTTACATTTCCAATTGCCTATTGGCCATCTAGAATATATCTGAAAGATAAATCATTCCTTCTCTTCTAAAATTGTCTATTACTTTTGAAACTACTATCATGTACCTAGTTACCTTAGCTAATAATCTCAATATCATCCTACTCATAGTTAACCCATATATCCAATCTGTCAGTAAAAATTTATTACTTCTATAGTCACAGCATTTTTCACACATTTCTCTTTCTACCTCCTCATACAGGAGCTACCATGGAGAGGTCTCTCAATACATTAACACCCAGGTAATTACAAGAATCATTCTAATTGATCTTCTTATCCCAAGCGTGCCTATTTCAGTCCATTCTAGTCTCAATGATCAAATTGATTTTCTTAAAATTCAGGTATGACTATGTTCCTTTTCAAACTTCCTTCTTCTCTACCCCAACTCATAAACTTAATACAATAGCTCTATTTTATCTCCAGGATCAAATATAAAATTCTGCTTAGCTTTCAATATTCTTTACAACTTTTTTTTCCCTTTCTTCTGCAATTTTCTTATACTTTATTCCTTTCTGCATATTGAAAAATTCTGCAACACTGGCTTCCTTGTAATCCCTTGCACAATATCCTTCATCACTTGTTTCATTGCTTTTCCAATGAATATCTCCATTGTTTAACATGTTATCAACTCTACTTAACTTCCATCAATAATTAGCTCAAACCTTACCTTCTACATGAGGCCTTTCTCAACCTCTCCCCTTCAAGGGTGTAGGGTGGACTTCCTACTTAAATTATTGCCTAGTAATACTGTATACATCCTACATATATACAGTTGCTTGTAAAATGCTTTCTTCATAAGGACATGATTTCTCTGAGGGTTGAGACATATACATACACACACTCTCTCTTTCTTAAAAAAATTATAAATCAGTATTATGGATGTTACTAGTACTAGTATCTCTTTTGCTACTGCTCTTGCTGTCATAGAAATTACTGAAAATATAAGTTGAATAAATTACAATCCTTTCTCATGTGTGGTTGGAACATCCAGAACAAGAATAAGATATAATATAGTCTTATGCAATCATCAAATATCAAGAATTATTTTTCAAGCCTCCATTATATGCCAGGCACTGTGCTAAAGCAGAATATAATAAAGGAATAAAAGGAAAATAAAAAAATCATCATAATTATGAAGTATTGGGCCAAATAGAGATATTAAGAAAGCAAATACACACACACACACACATATATATATATATGTATATATATATACACATATGTGTATACACATACACATAAGTATATCTAAGTCTTAGATGTCAAAATGCATATTGTACAAGAAAGAAGCAAGTGTGAGTTCTAGGAAACTTATTAAGAGCAAGGAAATTCCAAAAATTAAGAATGTGAACTTAAATGACAAAGGAGGATAGAGCAGAACAAAAGGCAGGACTTCACTTTATCTCTTTTCAGATAGATGAGAGAGAGAAAGAGAGAGACAGAGAGACAGAGAGACAGAGAGAGAGAAAGTGAAAGAGAGAGAGAGAGAGAGAGAGAGAGAGAGAGAGAGAGAGAGAGAGAGAGAGAGAGAGAAATAGAGAGAGAGAATGACTGTGTGTATATATGTGTGTGTGTGTCTATCCTCAAAGAGATCACATTCTTAGGGAGAAAGCAATTTAAAAACAATTACATACTTGTAGGATATACACAATATTACTAGATAGTAATCTAAGCAAAGAGTCTACCTCACTCTCTGGAAGGGAAGAGATTGAGAAAGGTCTGATTTAAAAGGTGAAGTTTGAGCTAAGTCTTGAAGGAAGCCAAGTAGAATTCATAACATGTTAGATAAGGGAGATATTCATTGAAAAGGCAAAGAAACAAGTGATAGAGTATATTGTGCAAGGGATTACAAGGAACTTAGTGTTGCAGAATTTTACAATACACAGAAAGGTAACTTGAAAATTATTTCAACAGATGTCATTTTACCAAATATTCATGGTATCCAAGGTACATGAAACAAAAAATCTTTAAAGTATAGATTCTTAGCAGAGAAGATCACAGACATGAGTAAAGGGCATGATTCATATAATTTCTGTTGTTCTTTTTGCTTCTGAAGCTATGCCAAGGATACCTTCAGGGAGTCTTCATAAAATGACCTTATGTCCTAGGTTTTTATTCAACTAAAAAAAAGGAGTTATTTTTAAGTACCCAGGTAGTAGTGCATAAAACATTAGATAAATTTTCCAAAATTAAATACAATAACTGGATAGCAATTGTCCCAGAACTATTTATATTTAGGTCCCATTAAAAAGAAAAGACTGAAATGACAACATAAGAACCATTTATATTTTAAATCTTATTGAACAAGATGATATGTTAATACTTAAGAATAATAATGGTGATGATGGCAGATACATGCATTTTTTACACATACCAGATGTGTACTATATGGTAAGTTTGAAGGCTTAAGTTCAAAACAAAATGTTAACCCTAATGAGCTATGTAATAACATGTAATTCATTGAGTCCTTTTGAGTCTTGGCATCATTTGGGCACCTAAAAGATCAGTTTTTTAAAGTAATTCATAGCATTTTGAAAAAAAATTATTTATTAATCTTAAATGCCAACCTACATACTGTTAGTAGTATTTCATTTTCCATGAATATCTGTTGAACTTGAATAAAGAAAAAATGGTAAGGAGATGAGGGAAAAAAATAAAGTGATATCTCAGAATCTCATGGATAGGAGTGACCTTTGGAAGTCATTTGATTTGACTATATTCCTAAACAAGATTCTTCGCTAAAATATACCAGACAAGTCATAACTCAAGCACTTGATACCTTCAATGTGAAATATAAGAAAAAAGGGAGAGGTCTGGAAATGTAAGGATGGACAGATGAAGGAGGAAATATGATGTAACTGATGGGAAGAAGAAAATTGAAAAAGAAACAAGAATTAAGGAGATAATTATATCAAAGTCATAGAATATGTCTCTATATTAAATTTTCCAAGTTCATTCAATGTAAATATTTCCAGTTTGTCATTTATTCTAAGTGTACTAAACAATACTACAAAAATTTCAAAATAACATTCTAAGTGGCCTCACTAAATTTGTTTAAGCACTACCCACTTTAATTTTGACCACTATCAATTTTTGCTATATTCTACTGAGAACAAGCATTTAATTCACAAGATCATGTTAAGAGTGGAAAATGGTATCTATAATTCATTCAAGAAAACAGCCTCAGAGTAAAATTTCTTTAAAAGGCTTGCCATATCATAGTATGGAAAACAAAGATGCAGATAATCAGACTTCATCTGGAAATTTTCCCAGCATCCTAAGAAGCATAGTGTGCCAGTTAAAATGCCAAGAACTTATAAAATGCTGATAAAGAAAACAGATTGCATGGATTAATATCAAGTTCAATTCAAATTCTAGATATCAAAATACATACTATTGATTATAAGAGTTGGATAAGTAAGAAATATGACTATGAAATCTCAGAGGAATATGACGGACAAAAAATTCTGAGATCCAGAAAACCTGTCAACAACAGAGATTTCATAGATTAAGGCAGTGAACTCAAATGACAAAGGAAAATAGAGTAGAACAAAAGGCAGGGCTATTTTAGGAACTCTTGGCATTCAGTTAGCCAAGGAAAGTCCTGGCTGTCTGTTCCTTGTATGACAGCAAAGCTAATGCTTAAGGGAAACCA